>NC_064621.1:511562920-511869220 GCF_023898315.1 Schistocerca nitens
TGGTGAGGTAATGGCTTGAGGTGCAGGAACGCAAGCTGCTTACACAGACGAATGCCGACAGGGTGTATTGAGTTGATGGTGCAGGTGCGGACACCACACATGACCACATTGTGACTATGACATAGAGCAAGGCTGTGATATCTTGTACTCTGTGGTAGGCTGCAGCAGCCCAGTGACATGGGGATCGTACTTCCTGGGGTCAAAGTCTGGATTGAAGGGCAGTGGCAGGCAGCTGGTGCAGTGTTGGCTACTTGGGCTGGCAGACAGGTGGAGGTCCGTGGGTCATGGCCCAGCAGTGGGAGAGTTATAAGAAGGACTTCAAGGCTACATCAGTAGGCTTGTAGCAATGACTTGACACATGGCAGATGTATTGTATGGCCCTGCCATGGCAAGCACTTCGTACTTTTCAGGGCTGGGGTTTAAATGCATCTTCTCACTGCTGAATTCATGGAAGGGATGGCATTTTGTTAACACTCAAAAACATTTGGGACAGGGCAATGGCCAAGGCATTGTGTAACTGGCAGTATGTCAGCTATAGTATCTTCCTAGAGGCTAGTCTGTGTCCCAGGTCATTGGCATGTAAAGCATGGTGACGAAGAATCAGGCACACAGTGAAGAGCATTTCTGTCAGCAGCACACTGACTGCAGCTGCTCGCATTCCAGCTACGGTACTTGCACTGTCTACAAGTCCCATTATGTCTTTACCTTTACACATATCCTCCCTCCTACACTCTTTCATTCTCTGGTATTCTGAGCATTACTTCATCCAAATCACTCCAAAATGTTTCCTTCTCGTCCTCCGAACATCCCGCTTGGGGTGCATAGGCTGTCAGCACTGTTACCATTGCTCCGCCAAACATCATCTTAACATATATGATCCTATCATTTACTCTGCTGACTTCACATACCTCTTCTTGAAGCTCTCTGTGCAAAATAACTCCAACTCCGTTTCTTGATTCCAGGCTTGCACTACTATAAAGTAGCTTATAGCCTTCAGCTAAGATCTTTGCCTTATTGCCCTTCCACCTTGTCTCTTGCACACACAAAGCCTTTATCTTCCGCCTCTGCATCATGTCTACTATCTCTCTTCCCTTTCCCATCATCGTTCCCATGTTTAGAGTTCCCACTCTGATCTTGAACACCTTTGGATCCTTTGCAAAACGCCTCCCCCAGAGATATGAATGGGAGGCTATTACTCCGGAACATTTATCTTGAGAAGCATCCATAATTCCTCTTGTTTTGGCAATGTTTTTACAGCCAGATGCCCTTCCTGCTGCCAACCCTCTTCCCTTGTTAGAGGGGCAGAGGCTTGCTAGTTTTGGCCTGCCCTGGGTATTTTATTTCCCCAGTACCCACCATATCTGGTGAGTCCGTTCCCCTATCTGCCACCCAGGGAGGCGCCTGATGGGAGACTAGCAACTCCAGAGAATGAAAGAGTGACAGTCGGAGGGGATCTAAATGGTCATATTGGCAGAAGGAAAGGTCGGGAAGATAGGTGGCATGGAGGATGGGGGTATGGCGAGAGAAATGAGGAAGGAAAAAAGATAGTGTAGTTTGCAGTGGCTTTTGATCTAGTGATTACGAATACCTACTTCCAAAGAAAAAGAGAAAAACTAATAGCATACAGGAGTGGTGAAAATAAAAGCCAAATTGATTACATATTATGTAGAAGGAAAAATAAGGGGGAGGTGTGAAATACTAAGGTCATATACGGTGAAGGAATAGCAATACAACATATGTTGATTGTAGTGGATTGTGAGATGAAAGTATGCAAAAGACAGAGGCACATAAATAAATGTGAAAGGAAAATTAAGTGGTGGAGATTAAAGGATAAAAATTTGAGAGGAGAGTTTAGTGAAAAAGTACTGGGAAAGGTAAAATTGGCAGAGAGTGTGCAGGAGTGGTGGAAAATAAATAGTGCTGTTATAAGGAAAACTGGGGAAGAAGTGTTTGGATTAAAATCTGGGAGAGGGGTGCCAAAAGATAAGGAAGCATGGTGGTGGAATGAAGAGGTGCAGAAGGTTGTGAAGGAAAAGAAAGATGCTAAGAGGAAGTGGGATGTGTCTGGAAGTGCTGAGGATGGGCAAGCATACAAAAGTGCAAAGAAGGAGGCAAAACAAGCCGTGGCTAAAGCTAAAGTTGAATCAGTAAGGGAGGCATATGAACAACTACAGAAAAATCAGGATATAAGACAAATGATACAGACAGGCAAATCAAGAGATAAAGCTTCTAAGGATCTAACAGCAATAAAACAAATGAAAGATGAAACAGGAATAATTCTGCATGACCATGGAAAAATATTCCAAAGGTGGTTGAATTATTTTGAGAAATTGCTGAATGAAGAAAATGTAAGAGTGAAAACTGAGGAAGGAAGGGCAAACGAAGGATTAACGATGGATATAAGTAGAGATGAAGTCAAACGGGCAGTTGAAAAGATGAAAAATGGGAAGGCAGTTGGCCCAGCCCAGATCCCCATTGAGGTATGGAAGTGTCTCGGTAAAAAGGGAATTGAGCTCCTTTGGGATTTAATGAAGAAGACTTGGTGACAGGAGGAGATGCCAGACGAGTGGAGAACTAGTGTACTGATCCCAATATTTAAGGGGAAAGGTGATGTGCAGGACTGCAGTAACCATAGAGGTATTAAACTGATGGCACACACAATGAAAATTTGGGAAAGAGTTATAGAAGCAAGATTACGCAAGGAGACTGTGGTGTGTGAAGAACAGTTTGGGTTCATGCCTGGAAGAGGAATGACTGATGCAATACATGCTTTAAGGCAGACAGTTGAGAGACACGGGGAGCTACAAGCCAATCTACATATGGCTTTCATTGACTTGGAGAAAGTATATGACAGAGTCCCAAGAGATGAAATATGGAGAAGCATGAGAGAGCAGTATGTGCCAGAGAAGTATGTGAGATTAGTGAAGGAAATGTACAGAGGAGCAATGACACAGGTGAGAAGTAGTGTGGGCATGACAAAGGTGTTTCCAGTAAAAGTAGGGTTACATCAAGGGTCTGCACTTAGTCCCTACCTCTTTGACCTGATTATGGATGTACTGGTGAAAGATGTGAAGCAGGAAGTGCCGTGGAATGTGATGTTTGCGGATGATGTGGTTCTTTGTGAGCAGAGCATCGACAGACTTGAGGAAAAGCTGGAGGATTGGAAGAAGGCACTAGAAGAAGAAAATTAGCAGAACAAAGTCAGAGTATTTAGCACTGAAGGATGTGCAGATGAGGTCTTACAAGATCCAGGATGATGAGGTGAAATCAGACTGCAAATTTAAATACCTGGGGTCATACAAACAGAGGGACGGAGGACTGGAAAGCGAGATACAACACCGAATGAATTGCGATTGGAACAACTGGAGGAAAATGAGTGAAGTGTTGTGTGAGAAGAAGATGAGCATTGGGTTGAAAGGGAAAGTGAACAATTTGGTGGTAAGGCCTGGTATGATATATGGGGCAGAGACATGGCCAGTCACAGTAGCCCAGGAAAGGAAGATGGAAGTGGCGTAAATGAGGATGCTGAGGTGGATGTGTGGAGTAACAAGGAGCTTGTATGATATATGGGGCAGAGACATGGCCAGTCACAGTATCCCAGGAAAGGAAGATGGAAGTGGCGGAAATGAGGGTGCTGAGGTGGATGTGTGGAGTAACAAGGAAGGACAGGATTAGAAATGAATGTGTTAGAGGAGCTGTGAAAGTGGGACCAATGGGGAGAAAGATACAAGAGAGCAGACTAAGGTGGTATGGACACTTACAGAGAAAAGGGGAAGAGTATAGTGGAAACAGAGTTGAAGATATAAAGATTGAAGGAGTGAGAAGGAGAGGAAGACCAAAGATGAGGTGGAAGGATAAGATATCCAGGGACCTAAGGGAGAAAGGATGGAAGAAGGAAGAGGAAATGGATAGAGTATTATGGAGGAGAAGGTTCCAGAAGAGCAACGCCGACCGTATGTGACGTGGGACAAGGCAACGGTAAAGAAGAAAGAAGAAGAAGAAGAAGATATTCTCCCTTCTACAGGGTGTCCCACATAAAACCAGTACGTCTCATGACTTAGATTTAAGTAACAATGAACTAACTAAAAAATTATAGAGAATATAATGTTAAAAAGTATGTAGTTGCCTGTTTATAAGAGATTCTGGAAGTGGTGACCATGGGCATCCAGGCACTGCTGACTCTGTATGATGGTGTTACCAGCAACACACTGTGGTTCTGCAGGTATGATGTTGTTAATTTATCTAGTAATATTCCGTTTAAAATCATCTATTGTGTGAGGACTGTCAGCATACACTATACTTTTTTGTGTGCCCCATAAATAAAAATCACACAATGTTAAGTCCAGGGACTTTGGACGGCCAGAGGCATCTACTGAAATGTCTGTCTTCGGGGAACACTTCTGTGATGTGGGACATACTTTGATTGAATACGTGAGCAGTTGCTCTAACTTGTTGGAATACTGCATACAGCTTCTCTGCATCCATTAATTGTGCATAGAATGAGTTAAAGATCTCTAGATATCTGACACTGCCTAAGATGTAACTGAAAAATAATCGGCCAGTAATGCACACTCTGGACAATACACACCAACCACTTACCTTCCATGAGTGGACAGATTCTTCATGCAGAATATGTGGGTTGTCCTGCAACCAGTATCTGTAATTCTGGGAGTTTACATAACCTGACAAATGAAACCAGGCTTCATCTAACATGAAGTAAAGCAAGGGATCCAAGTATACTTTAGAAATTTATTGACAGCCAGTTACAATAATGAACTCCTTTTCCCTGATCCTCAACTTTCAACTCTTGTGCCATACTCATATGATAGGCTTTTAATTTCTTATCTTCTAGTACTTGATGACATGATGTACAAGATACACCAACCCACTGTCATAACCTCCTTACTGACTTGCAGGGATTTCTTGGAACACCCACACAAATTCTGTCTACAGTTTCAGGGGTCCTCCCTGTCACTTGCCTATTCCTCTGCACATTCTGAATGGATCCTACACTCCTTCATTTCTTGTACAGATCTTGAATAGCACTTGTGGGGAGTTTCCCACCAGGTTACTATGCTTGAAACATTTCGTTACATTCCTTGATGGAGCCTATCTTTATGTAACACTCCACAATACCAGTTCACTATTATAATGCAATCCACCCCATTTCTGTAACACCTCACCTCAGCAATATGAGCTTCTCACAACAACTGACACACAAACACACAGCTGCACTCAAAGTTCTGATAAAATGCAGTGTAGCCAACGTCAAGACAGTGATGCCACTTCACAAGCAATTTGACTAGAGATGATTAACTGGTACGTGAGGCAGACTGGTTTTATGTGCGACCCCCTGTACAAAGGAAATTTCCCCTCAAATTTTGCTTAAACATGAACACTGTTTCATTTAAAACTATTTATGTTCTATTTTTCTACCTTCACTCAATGGTATCACTTTATCACTTGCACTATCTTTGCTTTTAGTCTTGGCAGCACCTTTTGGCTCCACTACATAGTTGGGCACAGGTATAAGAGTGGTTTCCTAGTACAATGACCTAATTTGCTCTCATCTACTTCTTGTATCTTCTTCTACAAGTTTACACTAAAACCTATAACATATCATTAATGACTAACAAGAAAAATAGATGTACCATGGGCTAAGTCTTTGCTTAACCTATGGGGAACAAATCTGACCAATGTGAACAGAATAGCAGAAACATTGCCCATTGTTTTGGTGAAACTAGCCTAGGTGAACTTTGTGGTTTGTGCACTGTCTTTTTGTTCCATTTTCTTATATCTTAGCAATTCAGAAAAGTTAATTTACAGCAGCAGGAGATCCATGGTAACCTCGCTTTGCTCATGGTTTCAATACATCGTGACTTGAGAATCCGTCCAAACTCACATAAACTATTATCCTTTCCACTCTTTTCTTATCCTTTAATAACTCCTCTCACTCTGAAAGACATCCAGTGACTCCTCTCCAAGAGCTCTCTGATACCCCTGATCCAGCTACAAGCACTATACCAGTTTCACCTTTGCTGTAGAATAAGCCTAACATTTTCCCAGCCATTGGTGCTGTCTCAGCCACTCCTGTGCTGAATATTAATCCTATAATTCCTTAACTACAGGCACTATATCAGCCCCATCAGTGTCATACAATAAAAAAAATCTTTCTAATTCCTTTACTTCCACATATCTGATAGACTTTCCCACTATGTCAGTTCTTTTGCTTGGTAAGCTATTGCTGGTTGTTTTAGTGCTATCATGAACATTGCTCCTTGAGGGACATGGGGCAGTTTAAATGAAGATGTCATGGCCAATAATGCCATGTAGAGCTTTCTGAAGAGATGAAAACTTAGGCTTCCAAGGTCAGCCAGATGAGCTATGTACTTTCAGCAGTTGACGTGTAAATGCAGCACATTAAGGGATAGGGATAGGGGGCTTGAGAAGGGATCACCTCCTTTAGTTGATTCAATATATTGAAAAATAAAGCCAAAATTCAGTGAACCTGCAGAGAGTTATGAAGGATGGAGAACAGTGATGACTGGTTGGGTCTTGTTAAGCAGTACTTGCATTCTAAATGACTTCCCCAGATGGAAATATATTATAAGTTACATTGCAGCATGCTTTTTCATTGGGTTTTAGATTAGATTAGATTTACTTTCATTCCAATTGATCCGTAGTGAGGAGGTCCTCCAGGATGTGGAACATGTCAGAAAAACAACAATACATGACAAATATTTACAACTAAAACAAATAAGCTAAAGTACCATTCCACAGGTCCCAAGTGGAATGATTGTCATTTTACAAATAATAATGCACTGAATTTAAAATAAAATTTTTTTTTATTTATTTATAAGGTAATACAACTACTCTAATACTTATTTACAATGAACACATTACTGCACTAAAATGGTGCAGAAGTCAGATTATACTAGCACACACACACACACACACACACACACACACACACACACACACACACACACACACACACACACACAAATTTTCAATGAACACATTACTGCACTGAAATTGTGCAGAAGTTATGTTGTACTTATATACAAATCAGTTGGTTTTACTAAGAAATTCATCAATGGAGTAGAAGGAGTTGGCCACCAATAAATCCTTTAGGCTTCTCTTAAACTGAATTTCATTGGTTGTTAAGCTTTTTATGGCTGCTGGCAAGTTATTGAAAATGTGTGTTCCTGAATAATGCACACCTTTTTGTACAAGACTAAGTGACTTTAAATCCTTGTGAAGATTATTCTTATTTCTAGTATTGATTCCATGAATTGAGCTGTTGGTTTGAAAAAGTGATATATTTTTAATGACAAATTTCATTAAGGAATAAATATATTGGGAAGCAGTAGTTAGTATCCCTAGTTCCCTAAACAGGCTTCTGCAGGATGTTCTTGAGTTCACACCACATATAACTCTCACTGCACATTTTTGTGCCCGGAAAACTTTAGCTTGGCTTGATGAATTACCCCAAAAAATAATCCCATATGACATTATGGAATGAAAGTAAGCATAGTATGCCAGCTTTTTCATTTTTATATCCCCTATGTCTGACAAAATTCGCATTGCAAACAGAGATTTGTTAAGACGCTTCAGCAGTTCTGTGGTGTGCTCCTCCCAGTTGAATTTATTATCAAGCTGTAATCCCAAGAATTTAACACTGTCCACTTCTTCTATCTTCTTGTCATTGTATGTTAGACATATACTCTTGGGACACCCCTTACAAGTTCTGAAGTGCATGTAGTGTATTTTTTCAAAGTTTAGTGACAAAGAATTGCCTAGGAACCAGTGATTAATGTCCACAAATATTTTATTGGCTAATCTTTCTAAGACTACACTTGATTTGCTATTTATTGCAATGTTTGTATCATCGGCAAACAAAACAAACTTGGCATCTGGTAATGTTACTGATGAAAGGTCATTAATATACACAAGAAAAAGTAAGGGCCCCAAAATGGAACCTTGTGAGACCCCACATGTAATTAGTTCCCAGTTGGATGATGCCTGATAGCTTGATACGTGTCTCTTTCCTAATAACACCCTTTGTTTCCTGCCAGAGATATAAGATTTGAACCATTTTGCAGCATTTCCTGTTATACTATAATATTCTAGTTTACTTAAAAGGATATTGTGATTTACACAGTCAAATGCCTTTGACAGATCACAAAATATACCAGTTGCCTGCAATTTTTTGTGTAATGAATTAAGCACATTTTCACTGTAAGTGTAGATAGCCTTCTCAATATCAGAACCTTTTAGAAATCCAAACTGTGACTTTGACAGTATGTTATTTGAGATAAGATGGTTATAAAGACGACTGTACATTACTTTTTCGAAAATTTTTGAGAATGCTGGCAACAGTGAAATTGGACAGAAATTTGATGCTATTTCTTTATCTCCCTTCTTAAACAGTGGCTTAACTTCAGCATATTTCAGCCATTCAGGAAATATTCCACTAATAAATGACTGGTTACAAAGATAGCTTAATGTGTTACTTAGCTCAGATTCACATTCTTTAATTAACTTTGTTGATATTTCATCATACCCACCAGATGTTTTTGATTTTAAAGATTTTATGATGGACATTATTTCTGTTGGGGTAGTGAGGGTCAAATTCATATTATGGAAGTTACTTGAAATGCCTGGTCTAAGGTAATCCATAGCAGCATCTACCAAACCTGACAACCCCATCTTTTCAGTAACAGTTATAAAATGTTTGTTAAAAAGTTCTGCAACACTATACACATCTGTCACCAATGTATCATTTACTCTTAATGCTATTTGTTCCTCTTCATGTCTGGTTCTACCGGTCTCCTCCTTCACTATATCCCATATTGTCTTAATTTTGTTATCTGATATGACTATCTTTTCCTTGTAATATATTTACTTTGACATCCGTATTACAATCTTTAATATTTTGCAGTATTTCTTATAACATGCTATAGCATCAACATTGGAAATGTTTCGGATTGACAGATACAGTTTTCTTTTTGTTTTACAAGATACCCCTATTCCTCGAGTAATCCATGGCTTCTTTGTAGACTTTGCTCTAACCTTGGTAAGTTTTGGGGGAAAGCAGTGTTCGAATAAGGTAAGCACTTTATTAGCAAAAATGTTATATTTTTCATTCATGCCATGAGCACTGTAAACATCAGTCCAGTGAATGTCTCTGAGGAGTGTCCTAAAATAATCAATTTTTGGCTTACTGATTACCCTCTTGAGCTCAGATTTAACAGATTTTATATCCTGTTCAGTATTAACATTTAAGAGAAGGAACTGCATGTCATGGTCTGAGAGGCCATTGACTATTGGTTTTGTAATATAATTTTGTTCATTGGACTTTTCTATAAAGATATTATCAATGGCTGTTTGTGAGCAAGTGGCTATCCTAGTGGGGAACTTTACAGTGGGAATTAAGTTGAATGATAGTGTTACTAACTCAAATAAGTTCTTATTGGGAGAGTCTTTAAGGAAATCTACATTGAAATCACCAGCAACCACTATTTCTTTGTTTTTGGTTGTTAAATGGGCCAGTACAGCTTCAAGGTGGTTGACAAACAGATTAAAGTTACCTGCAGGTGCTCAATATACACTTAATATTATGAAGGATTTTTTGTGAAATTCTAATTCTGTTGCACATGCTTCCATATGCTGTTCTAGGCAAAATTTATGAATGTCTATGTTCTTAAATTTATGACAGTTCCTGATGAATGTGGCAACTCCTCCTTTCTCCATTTCTGATCTACAAAAGTGAGATGCTAACCTAAACCCTGTAACACTTAAAAGTTCTATACCAGTGGTCACATGATGTTCAGAGAGGCAGATTATGTCAGCTGGGTTTGAAGACTCTAATTCATCTATGCAGATAGTTAATTCATTAATTTTATTTCTCAGTCCTCGAATATTTTGGTGCAATAAAGATAGCTGACATTTCTCATTGACTGAGTTAAAATTGGGTGGAGTTAAAATATCTGCTGACAGTTGAAAATTCTTAACCAATGGCTGTTTATGCTGATGTTATGTGACAGACTGGAACCTTTTTATTCTGTATCACCTTGCAGATATGTTGATAGATATTATAAAGTGTATCAAAACTACCTGGGAGGCAGCAGTGTTTAACAGTGTATGGTGGATGGTCAGAAGGAGTTGCGGCAACTAAGAGCAGTGAATTGGCTATTGACAGCAAACACAACAAATGTATTTCTGAGACTGGAGATCTTGTACAGTTCTGTTCTAGTCTGTTGTTGATGTACATATTTATTCCATAATGTCTGTTGCATCTTGATAATAAATTAACTTCATACAAAAGTTCGGTTTTCTGTTCTACCACAGTTGCATATAGCAATGTCAACTCACAGTGTACCTATGCCAGTTATCAGTTTCAGAGAGTACGTGCACACATCAATACCAATTCAAGAGCTGATTCAGAATTAAGAAGCTACTGATTCTTGACAGCTGGTAGCTGTAGATCTGTTTGGTCTCCTCCCAGTATCTAGGAGAGAGTGCTTCTATATTTTCGTAGTGCTGGACAGTTATTCTAAATACATAATATTTTATTGTATTTGGAGAGAAAGGACAAAAGTGCTAGTGGACAAGCTAGACAAAGAATAGTTTGTTATAATATGGAAACCAAATACATTACTATTAGATAATGGTCTGCAATTTACAACAAAGAAATTTAAGAACTGTGTGAATTATAATGGCATCAAACACAACAGAATCTTTAACAGGCCTCTTCACTCAGTTGGCACCAATAATAGTAAAAGCAGCTAACAAAGCAAATATAGGCATTTGCTAACAATGTGTCCATTTGTGTGATAGTAGAAAAAGAGCTAAGTGGCTGTTAAAAACAATATGTGTTAATTAACTTTTGTTCTCATTAATGCAAAATTCTTCTTTGACAGGTTATCTAGTTCAATGATCTTGCTTCCTTCAAGAGGAATGGGTTGTTGCTTCCATATATGTGCAATGACATGCAATAATGAAGCCAGAACTCAGATTTCACTTCAATTTCTTTTTAATGTGCTCTGATTATTCACTTCAAAGTACTCAAAACAAATTACACAATTTGAAGAAAACATTTATAAAAATTAATATTCAGTACAGCTCATTATGATTGCTCGCATCCCATTCCATGAACTGCACAATACCAGACCAGAGTCCAACCAACTATGCCGTCACACAACTACTGCTGACTCATTACTGCTTACTATATACACAAATCAACAAGTGCAATGATACATAAAGTCACAGTTCAGAGATCATAAAATACATCAAACTTCCTTGTTACAAAAATATGTGTAAAGTATTGATATGTTCGATATTACTTCCAAAAAGATACATATAAATTTAACTTTTCAATACTGAAAGCAATAATTATATGAAAGAATCTGTGTTAAATTAACAGTGCATCAAGAATGTAAATACTTTAGCATTTGATGTCTCATAATATACAATATTTCATGAAAAATGAGATGTGCTGAGCAGTTCCACCAGAATCACATTGTACAGCATTCTCTCCAAAAACTAAAAATGCTAAGACACCACATTTTATTAGGCAGTGGCACCCTACCAGCTCCAACAGGTGCTACATATTTTGATCTCCATTACAATAAGATCCTTTTATTAGCATACTTCAAATTCTATTACACACTTATCAAACAATGTAAAGTACAGGATGGAACAACAAAAATATTACAAGAAGGATAGGTCACTACATGTGATACAGAGGATCTGCTGAGTCACACAGAGGCACAATGACAAGACAGCTACACATTTTAGATTTTGGCCAAAAGGTCTTCTCCCAATGTGGACAACACAACTCACACAGACATGACCATTGTTCCTGGTCACAGTGGCCTTACTGCTGGCAGCAACTGTGCTGCATGGGAACAGGGTGGGTGGTAGGGGTAAAGAAGAGGCATGGGGTGGGGATGGGGAATGGTAAGTGCTACTCGAGGGAGCATGCAGAGACATGGTGGGAACAGGGCAGGGCTGCTAGGTGAAGTCAGGATGTCTGTGAGGGGTGGGGGGGTGGGGGGTGGGGGGGTGGGAGAGGGGGTTAAGGGGGGAGGGGGGAGGGGGGGTGAAGTTAAAGAAGCAGAAAATGAGAAAAAGACTAGTGGGCACATTGGCATTGGCAGAATAGAAGGCTTTGTAGTGCTGCAGTGGGAACAGGGAAGGGGACAGGCAGGTGAAGTACAGGGTCTATAGCTCTGATAAGGCATACTGATAGGTGCACTGATATGCTGATGCTGCTCTTGTGCCTTGTCTCATGTAGCAGTCTATCTCTAATGTTAAAAAATGGCATTGCTGAGCATCCATAACTGTCTAGTTCAAGTGCCAGTAGAGTGTCAGTAGCAAGATGGTGTGTAGGTTTTCGTGCAGTTCATGTCATCTATTCCTAACTGAATTGTTACTTTTGGCAAACAGTGTAAATCTGGTATTATTTGCGCTATTTATTTATTGTGTGGACATGTCTGTATAAGATGAAAATGGAAAATCAGTAAGAAAGAGAGATTTTTTTGTGCCATATCGGTCAGTTTACAAATAACTCCTACAAGATACACTTCGACCTCAGAAAGACTGTGACTGAAAAATAACTGAGACTCGGTGGCATAGCAAATCCATAATCCGCAATATCTATAAACATTTAAAACATTTGGTAGACAATGATGGTGAAGTGTTAGTATCAACAAGAACACTCATTAGGAAAGATCTGGAGAGGGTAGACCTAATCGACAGTGACGATCTCAAGAAATGTAGTGATATGTGCTAACAAAAGAAACAACCATTCTAGCACACAGGCTATTTATCTTGCAGCTTGTGACATTGGCTTAAGAACTATCCACTGCATGTGTAATGAGGAAAAAACTTCTCCCAGGAAAAATATTGAACAACACAGCTCTTGAACCAAACTAAATAGCTTTGATAAAGACAGTGTCAGGTGGACAGTCTACGAATTTTATGTCAATAGTGAATATCCAACACCAGAAAAACTGAGAAAAAAGTTAATTGAAAAGATAAATTTTACTGCCTCTGCTAGATCTGTGGGATGCATATTAAACTACACAGGATTCAAATACAAGCATCAGAACAATGATAGACAATTTTTACTTGAATGTAATGGCACAGTGGCCTCCAGAAATAAATTTTTGCATACAATGAATTCACTGCATATTTCAGGAGAAATACCACATATACTAAATCTGAATAAAACTTAGATTAGTCAAAAACATTTGCTAAAGAACATCTGGTAGAATTTGAGCCAAAGTGAGGCCTTAAGATATCAGTTGGGAAAGAGGCCAGACTGGCTGTTGTGCAGATGGCAACAGTGACAGCTGGTTTTCTTAAAGAAAGTAAATTAGTTAACAGATGTAGCAAAACAAACAAATCAGAGTATTGTCATGTGGGAATGAACACAGCCAAGTTTAAAAATAGGTTTGAAACTAGTTTTTTGAAGTTATTGAAAGAATGTTTCAACATTATCATGGAGAATGCCAAGTATCATTCAATAGTCATGAAATGAGCTCCAAAAATGAAAACACAAAAAGATGACATACCCGCTTGGCTAACTATGAAAAATATTGCCTCTTCACCTACAGGCACAAGAACAGATCTGTTCAACAACATTTCTTTAAACAAAAAAATACCCTATTTATGAGCTAGATATACTGGTAAATGAAAGGCACTGAGTGTACACTTACCAACTCATCATTGCCTACCAGCAGAACATGACTAAGCTCATTTGGACCCAAGTCAAGTGAGAAGTAGCCACAGAAAACAACAGGTTTAAAATTGCATATGTTGAGTGCTTACTTCACAAAATCTGGGAAAACACCACAGCTGAACAGTGGCAGAAATGTGTTTAGAATCCAGAAATTCTACAAAAAGAAGATTTTGGGAAATAACTCACCCAATCCACTGTAATCAAGCCTATAACCATCACCTGCAGCAACCAGAGACTATGAAAGCAATGAAGAAGAAGACAAATAACAAAAATACAATGAGAAGGATGACACAAGTGAAGACAATTGAGATAGAACATCTAAGACAATTTACAATTTTCACTCAATTTACTGAGTGGTTGTTAATCAACATTTTGTAAGCAATAATTTAATAAAATATTGCATTGTAAACAAATTGTACTGTTAGTGTCTGGTATTCACCCACAACCAAAACCCATACATATGTATATCAGATAGGATTCCATAGGGAACAGGTGTGCTCAGCAACTGTACAATGAACAGGAAAACAGGCAGGTATTTACAACAATCAGTCACATAGTAATCTAGTTTTATTGTATATCTGAATTTCAGTTATGTTATAGCTAACATCAGTGTGTTTAGAATATGTCATATAGACTAATTATGAACTTTCATCAGTGTACTAATTTGCTTGAAATTCCAGTAGTTCTATTTCTTACCATGATATGTATTCTTGCATTTTACACACTGTAGACTACAAATAAGGAACTGAATGACAAGGATTTAAAACTTTTTTAAATTCAAATAATATACCCTTACACTGACTACATAATGATATAACAGACAAAGCCTAATCAGTATTTCATTATAAAAACATAATTATATTGATTTTTACCACTGCAGAAACAATTACAATAAGTAACAGAGCTGTATGTGACTACTAAGGACATATGACTCATGCTGTGGCAATAACACACTCAAAGCCACCTGCTAGTATGCTTGAACAGAGCTATAGCAAAGGATGAGGCCAGGGGAGTTACAGGAAAGTAGGATATATTTCGGGGAGAGTTCCCATCTGTGCAATTCAGATAAGTTTTTATTTTGGCTGAAGCCACAGTCTTGGTAAATTTTTTTGAATGATACTACTGCCATTTATAGTAATTTTTTATTTTATTGTTACACTATCCAGATTTCAGCCTTAGGCCATTTTCAAGAACAAAAACAAATTTTTCATATGAGTCAGCTGTCTTTTGACATATAAGTTTTTGTACTTGAAAATTGCATAAGACCAAAAATCTGGATGAAAAAAAAAAAAAAAAAAAATATTATTATTACAGTCAAATGGTGGCAGTATTGTTCAAAAAATTCATATAAGCTAGTGATGGTAGAAAGGACCCAGATGGTGCAGACTGTGAAACAGTTACCAAAGTGAAGCACACTGCATTGGGCAGCATGGTCAGTTACTGGGTGGTCCCGTTATCTCTTGGCCACTGTTCATTGGTGGCTATTCATATGGACAAACAGCTTGTTGGCTGTCATGTTTGCTAAGTTATCCCATAATGATATCCTTCATCTTTTACTCTTTGATCTGCTATCAGTCAGACTTTATTATGAAAAGGATAGTTGGTACTAATCATATATCGGAGATTCTCAGCTACAGGGTGGTCCACTTGTTTCTTGGCCACAGTTTTTCAGTGGCCATTCATGCAGACAGACAGCTTGTTGGTTGCCATCCCCACATAGAATGCAGCACAGTGGTTGCAACTTAGCTTGCAGATCATATGACTGGTTTCACAGGTAGCCCCACCTCTGATGGGATGGGTGATGTTTGTGGCCAGACTGGAGTAGGTGGTGGTGGAAGGATGTATGGGATAGGTCTTGCATCTACCTCTATTGATGTGATTGGATTTGATTTTTTATTGGTCCAGTTTTACCATACAGCACAAATTGTACAATTGATATTGGACAGGTCAAAGATAAGTTACAACAATAAACAGTATTAGCAAAATAGTACGCAAATTAAAAATAGGGACCTATTACAATTAATTTTTTTAAGTATTCAGAAATTCTCTGACAGAATAGAAACAGTGCTTTATTAGAAATGCCTTTAGTTTAGCTTTAAATATCGATTGAGTTGCATTTTTTATTTCCTCTGGTATCTTATTGTGTAGTATTACACCAATGTTAATTATGCTCGTCTGATAGGTGGCTGTTCTGTGATATTTTTGTTGTATATTTGATTTCCCTCTGGTACTATAACTGTGTACATTTTTGTTCTGTAGCAGTTTGCCTGTTTTCAGGAGGTAGTCCCTAGTGAACAAGATAGTTTCATAAATGAATAAACTTGGCACATTTAGAACACGAAGCTCAGTAAAATGGGATTTACAGGACTCCATCTTTTTAAGGCCACAAATTATTCTTAGAGCTCTTTTTTGCATTCTAAAAACCTTTACAATGTGAGTTGAGTATCCCCAGAAAACGATCCCATATTGGACTAGTGAGTGGAACTGTGCTTAGAATGTCTGCAGTACTGTTGTTTTGCTTGTTGTAGCCCTTAAAATTCTTAAGCCATAGCACACAGATGATAATTTTCTAGACAAGTTATTTATATGTGTGTCCCACTTTAAATCTTGCTGTACCCATAGACCCAAAAATTTTGTGACACTTACATTTTCCAGGGGATCATTTTTTTTTTTTAATTGTGCTTGAATAGACTTTTGATTAGTTGGAGGAATTAAATGAAAATAGAAACATACAGTTTTTTCAGTATTAATAATAATAATAATGTCATGTGACTAGGGCCTCCCGTTGGGTAGACCATTCGCCGGGTGCAAGTCTTTCGATTTGACATCACTTCAGCGACTTACGCGTCAATGGGGATGAAATGATGATGATTAGGACAACACAACACCCAGTCCCTGAGTGGAGAAAACCTCCGACCCAGCCAGGAATTGAACCTGGGCCCTTAGGTTTCACATTCTGTTGCGCAGACCACTCAGCTACCGGGGGGGGGGGGGGGGGGGGGGAGGGGGGGCGGACTTTTCAGTATTTATAATGAGTTTTCTTTTTGTTAACCACTCAGAAAGTCTTTTCATAGAATTTTCTGCTGTGGACTGCAAAGTTTCTGGACTGGATCCAGTGAGCAATATGCTGATGTCATCGGCAAACAGGATAGTTTTTGTGCGACTCATATATTCAACTACGTAGTCCACATAAATCAAGACTTGTAGTGGACCTAAGATTGAGCCCTGTGGTACACCATATTTCATTGGTAATTCGCTAGGAAGAAAGGAGTTGTTTCGTGTTTTATTCATTTTGTTGAATTCATACTGGAGTGATACTTTCTGCCTGCGATTTTTTAGGTATGAACATAACCAGCTATGTTGTACACCTCTTACTCCTCATCTTTCTAATTTTTCGAGCAGAATGTTATGGTCCAGGACGTCAAAGGCTTTTGACAGATCTAGAAAAATACCTGCAGCTAATTTATGTTGATCAAGGGATTTTAAAATGCAGTCGAAGAATTCGAAAATTGCTGTCTGTGTAGATTTAGACTTTCTAAAACCATGCTGTTGTACTGTAAGAGGTGCATATTTATTTATGTGCCATAGAAGAGTTTTTCTAGAAATTTTGAGAAGGAACTTAACTGTGACATGGGTCAGTAGTTTGATATTTTTTCAGAAGAACCTTTTTATAGCAGTGGTGAAACTTTTGCTATTTTAAAATATCTGGAAATACACCAGTTTTTAAAGAGAGGTTGAAAATTTTTGCCAAGGAGTTTGCTATGTGGTGGGCACATGTTTTTAATATGAAATCAGGTACTTCAGCAAGACCACTTGACATTTTATTGCTTAATGATTTAATTTTACTTATAATTTCATTGGGGTTTGTTTCATAAACACCACAGGTGGCTTCGTTGCATGGTAGGGACTCATTGGTGTGGAATGGGTGGCAGCTGTCGAAGTGGAGATATTGTTGGTGGTTAGTAGGTTTGATATGGACAGAGGTAGTGATGTAGCCATCTTCGAGGTGGAGGTCAACATCTAGGAAGGTGGCTTGTTGGGTTGAGTAGGACTAGGTGAAGGAAATGGATGAGAAGCTGTTGAGGTTCTGGAGGAATGCGGATAGGGTGTCCTCACCCTTGATCTAGATTGCAGTGATGTCATCAGTGAATCTAATATTGTTACATTCCATCCTGGATTTTCCATTCTTTGATTCAGTCAGACTTTGCATGATGAAAAGAATTATTTGATTATTGTAGACCTGTATCACGGCTTACACCGATCTAATTATAGAAAAGAATCACAAATAGAAACAGAATCAGTGCAACACACAAAAGGGAAGGAAGAGAAAAGCTCTGCTTTAGACTCAGACACTCCATGGATGTGAACTCAGATGTCTACTAGCATAGATTTCAGGAGTACTCTTAAACTGATAATTCATTCAGCAACATTACTTTTACCAAACTATACATCAACACTCCTCTATTATATACACACCCATCTACTATACTTCACCTATACTTCCCTTGCACCAAAGGCTTATCCCAGCTCACCTAAACACACTCATCACTCTTACAACACAATAAGAAGGAGCTGTCCTACTTGTTCTTCTAGGAGTCTGCAGTTATGAGCACAATTCATTTTGGCTTACTACACTAACACAATAGATACACACAGTAAAGGCAATGACTTATAAGTTTGATGTCACAAAGAAAGAAGATAGACAGCAAAAATAACAAAGGGCGGTCTGTTGTATCTCTAGAGGCCAAAGAGTGTGTTGAGCACCAACAGATCCCAAGATTCTGGGTGCTGACAAACTGACCTTAGAATAACAGACATTGTTTTGTAACTTGGAAAACAGGTATTCTGGGCAGGGAAAGGGAATCTATCAAAGATGACCTTAGCATTAATAGCCTTAAAATCACCGCATGGGCAGAGAGACCCATTGGTTTCATGATTGGCTTCATGGGAGATCGGTAATCACTTCGAGGGACCTCTGTCTGTTCAGTTCTGTCCTACTCACATCCCTCAGGACATGTGGTATCTGGCAGGCCTGAGAGAACAGAGGCACAGACCCCTCTTTCAAAAGCATTTTGACTACTACATCCACAGCTTGTCCTAAACTGGCTGTGAACAGATCTAAATATGAGGCATGTGTCATAAATGGCACAAAGTGGAATAACTGTGGAACACAAAACACACATTCTCCAAAATTGTTTGAAGGCATATAACCCAAAGATATTTTCTGTATTGCCAGAAATAACGACCAAAAAGGAAAGTTCTGTAGCAAAAACACGTTTCATATGTATGTCATGGACACTATACACTGTTAACTCTCCAATGAGAAGGCTTCAGCAAAGGAGAACCTATAACAACATAAGTAGTACTATTCATAACTGAAGAGGATGTGCCAATATTCACTTGGAAAGGGATTTCCAAACCATTCACTTGTAACATAATTACCAGTTTGACATTTTGATCCCTAGCAGGATGAGTCAATATTTCAATAGAGTGCCCTGCTTCAGTAGGAGAGCTGTGATGAGATCCTACAATGGACAAGATGGTAGAACCAAACTCCACATTGTACCCATGGTTCCAGTAGTCAGATGACTGGTATGCACTAGTAAAGTGACACCTAATGACACATGAAAAACAAGTAGTTGAGCGACCTGGTAGAGGGAGTAAGGGCGTCTGTGGAGACACTGTGGACAAGAAGGTACATGATGCAGATTGGTGTCCGTCAAAAAGGAGAACCCAGAAAAGATTCTGAAACTGAGTTACAAGAGAGAGATTGTTCGGAGACCCTATATGTGTCTCTACCCTCTTTGTATGCCTTGAGACTATTGTGCTGGCATGACATAACATGTTTACTGGAATGGCTGACATGAGCAGGTGTTTTCCCATTGTGCCAAGGGGAAGTGTTTACTGTTACACCAGTTTTGACGGTGGACACAGTGGATTGAACCTCTCATGAAGTTTGGTTTCCTGTGTCAATTTGAAAGCCTGAACAATTTTAAGGACTTCATCTAAAGGCAGATCAACATGCCATAAAGACTGAGAGTGAACTTCTTTGTCAGGCAAAAGTTGGAAAATAAAGTCCCGAATCAAGTTGTTGACATACAACTGACGACACCATACTTCGGAGCACACAAAAGTACAATGGTGATTAACATTCTGAAGGTCAGTGACTAAGTCTTTGTAGGTTTGTTTATAATGCCAGTAAAATTAAAATCTAGTGAATACCACACAGGATTGACACCCATACTACTGTGACAGCAAATTACAAAGTTCAGTGAAAGACAAACTGTCAGGGTGTCACATGGAGGATAGCACATGGAGCAAATCCGACACACTGTGCAAAGACCAAGACAGAAAACATGACTGTTGCTGATCTGAATTGGGTAACTTGTAGGCAGTGAAGTAATGGTGGAAGTGTCAGAAATATGTTTCCCAGTCATCAACACCATCCAGAAATGAAGAAAATGATGGAACAGCCGAAGCTGTCTCATTAAAATCTGCATCTACATCTGTTTTCTGCAAGACACTGTGAGGCACATGGCAGAGGGTGCAACCCATTGTACCATTTATTAGGATTTCTTTCTGTTCTATTCACGTATGGAGAGAAGAAAGAATGACTGTTTAAGTGTCTCTGTGCATGCAGCAATTATTCTAATACTATCTTCATGATCCCTGTGTGAGCAACATGAAGGGGGTTGTAGTATATTCTTAGAGTAATCATTTAAAGCCAGTTTTGTTAATAGAATTTCTCAGGATAGTTTACATCTATTTTCAAGAGTCTTGCAGTTCAGTTCCTTCAGTATCTCTGTGACACTCTCACATGGGTTAAACAAATCTGTGACAATTTGTGCTGTCTTTTTCTGTATAAGTTCAATATCCCCTATTAGTCCTATCTGGTACAGGTCCCATACACTTGAGCAATATTCTAGAACTGGTCACATGAGTGATTTGCAAGCAATCTCCTTTGTAGACTGATTTCACTTCCGCAGTATTCTACCAACAAACTGAAGTCTATCACCTGCTTTACCCATGGCAGAACCCATGTTATTATTCCATTTCATATCCCTATAGAGTGTTACACTTCTGCATTTGTGTGAGTTGGCTGATTCCAACAGTGACTCACTGATATTACCATCATATGATACTCCATGTTTTTTTATGTGAAATGAAAAATTTTACGTTTCTGAACATTTAAAGCAACTTGCCAATCTCTGCACTGCTTTGAAATCTTATCAAGAGCTGACTGAATATTTATGCAGCTTCTTTCAGAGAGTACCTCATTATACACTGAAGAGCCAAAGAAACTGTTACACTTGCCTAATATCATGTAGGGCCCCTGCAAGCATGCAGAAGTGCTGCGACACGATGTGGCATGGACTCGACTAATGTCTGAAGTAGTGCTGGAGGGAACTGACACCATGATTCCTGCAGGGCTGTCCATAAATCTGTAGGAGTACAAGGAGGTGGAGATTTCTTCTGAACAGCACGTTGCAAGGCATCCCAATATGCTCAATAAAGTTCACATCGGGGGAGTTTGTGGCCAGCGGAAGTGTTTAAACTCAGAAAAGTGTTCCTGGAGCCACTCTGTAGCAATTCTGAATGGGTGGGGTGTTGTACTGTCCTGCTGGGATTGCCCAAGTCTGCCGGAGTGCACAATGGACATGAATAGATGCAGGTGATCAGACAGGATGCTTATGTACCTGTCACCTGTCAGAGTAATATCTAGGTGTATTAGGTGTCCCATATCACTCCAACTGCACACTCCCCACACCATTATGGAGCCTCCACCAGCTTGAACAGTCTCCTGCTGACATGCAGGGCCCATGGATTCATGACGTTGTCTCCAAATACACACACATACATCCACTCGATACAATCTCAAATGAAACTTGTCCAACCCGGCAACATGTTTCTAGTTACCAAAAGTTGAATATCAGTGTTGGCACACCCATGTGAGGCATAAAGCCTTGTGTCATGCAGTCATCAAGCGTGCATTGGGGAGCCTTTGGCTCTGAATGCCCATATCAATGATGTTTCATTGAATAGTTCATACGCTGACACTTGTTGATGGCCCAGCATTGGAATCTGAAGCAATTTGTGGGGTTGCACTTCTGTCACTGTTGGCCCAGTTCTTGCAGGAGCTTTTTCTGGTCGCAGCTATGTCAGCGAGTTGATGCTTTACCGGATTCCTGATATTCACAGTACACTTACGAAATGGTGATATGGTAAAATCACCACTTCATCACTATCTCTGAGATGCTGGGCCCCATCGCGTGTGCATTGACTATAGCCCCACATTCAAACTCACTTAAATCTTAATAACATGCCATTGTAGCAGCAGTAACCATTTTAACAACTGCGCCAGACACTTGTTGTCTTATATAGGCATTACCGACTGCAGCACCATATTCTGTCTGTTTATATATCTCTGTATTCAAATACACAAGCCTATACCAGTTTCTTTGGCACTTCAGTGTAGATAACTGCATCATCAGCCAAAAGCCTGATTTTACTATTAATATTGTCTGTAAGGTCATTAATATACAATATGAACAGCAAGGGTTCCTGGTAGACAATGCCGTTATATGTTGCTGAAGTAAGGCCAGCTGCTGTTATGTTTTCAATAACTGCTGACAGAGAAGTCATTTTTCCTTATGTTGCTTCCTAAATTATGTGTGCATATTGTCCAATATATTGATTCACTGATAGTTCAATAAGACTCATTGCCACTATAGAAATCTGCAGCTATGAGCATAAGTTGTTTAGCTTATTACATTGGAAGCAAAATTGGGGAGCAAAATAATTGATGATGGTCAAAGTAGAGAGGAAGAGACTGGCAATGGCAAGGAAAGGTATCTGAAGAAGAGAAATTTTTTAAAATCGAGTATTGATTTAAATGCAGGAAGTCTTTCCTGAAAGTATTTGTATTGAGTGTAGCCATGTATAGAAGTGAAATATTGATGATAAATAGTTTGGACAAGAATAGAATAGAGGCTTTCAAAATGGGGTGCTACAGAAGAATGCTGAAGATTAGATGGATAGATCATGTAACTCATGAGGAGGTACTGAACAGAATTGGGGAGGAGAGGAATTTGTGGCACAACTTGACTAGAAGAAGGGATTGGTTGGGAGGACATTTTCTGAGGCATCAAGGAATCACCAATTTAGTACTGGAGGGCAGCATGGAGGGCAAAAATTGTAAAGGAAGACCAAGAGATGAATACACTAAGCAGATTCAGAAGGATGTAGGTTGCAGTAGGTACTTCGAGATGAAGAAGCTTGCACAGGATAGGGTAGCATGGAGAGCTGCATCAAACAAGTCTCTGGACTGAAGACTTCAACAACAACAACAACAACAACCACCTTACATTGACAGAGTAGAAACACATGGTAACGACAGTAACATGTAAATCTGAGATCACACGAACAGAAGACAGCCTGTCAGTATGAAAGTCCATGGATAGTCCTAGGTCAGTGCTTCCCAACCTTTTCAGCTGGCGGACCCCTTTTACAGTCGAAAATCCTTGGCGGACCCCTAGTCAATCAAGAGCACAGTAACTTTAAATTTCAGAGCGAAACCCATGGGAACTGAAAGCTTCTTAATGCAAGTGCCATGTTCCCAAAGACCCCCCCTCCCCCCCCTCCCCCTCCCCACCCAAAGTATCAATAGTCTTTGGAGCTTCTTGTGATTGTTGTTCCTTTGGTCGTCCTCCCTCCTCATTCATTTCAACTGGAAACATCCCTTGTTGTGAAGGCAATGGAGAAACTGCACCCTTCTTCAATGATCCCGACTTCAGCCATGGATCCATGTTAGAAGTAATAAACTGGTCAAAAATCGACTTATAGAATAGGTAGTGAACTGACAAAGCAAGTTTAACATTCAACGATGCCTGGGACTGCATACGTGCCAGCGACCACTGTGATTGGTCAACAAACGTCGCTCCGCGCGTGCGTAAAAGGTTTCAGCGCATCTAGCGCCATGAGCTGGCGCACAAACGACCCCAGTATTGTTGTGAAACAGTCAATCAGAGAAGCCGCATTCACCGGCACTAAACAGTGTATGTGTTCTCACTTAGGAACTGCAAAGGCTGCTTGGATATACGACCTGAAGTAAAAGTACACATGTTTTACACACGAAAAAAAAAATTGTGATGAATTTGATTTTCGCATTTTCATTCAATAATTTTATTCATTATTTTACACGATTTGGTGAAAGGTGGCTGTGGACCCCCTAGAAAAAGCCGGCGGACCCCTAAGGGGTCTGCGGACCACACCTTGGGAAGCCCTGTCCTAGATCAAACAAAAGTTATCAACGGTTAGCAACTGGCAAAGTGAGCATTCCAGCCAGTGAGTAAAAGAGATAATGAGTCCTTTGGAAGACAGCATATGGTTATAGGTGAGCAGTGGTCACAAGGTCCTACCAGGTGACCATGACATGATGTGAGCTCCAGGAGCTTGGCCTCTTCCCAGAGTGCTTCTTGCGGAGACAGCTTGTAGATTGTGGTCCTACCAGTATTGAAGACTAGAGGTTGGGATCGATCTCTGACAGCACTGACAGCTTCATGTTGCTGTTGGAGTCTGTTACAACAGTTCTTATACCACTTCTGATGACATATTTTTCTCTTTGGATCTCTTTTTTATTAATAATTCATATACAATAGTCACACAAAATAACCAGTTTCCTATTTAAGCAGTATTTTATAACAATTTACGCACATAAAAAAAAGTTTTTGCATCATCCCAGTTCCCAGAACTCTTGAAGACAGACATTGACTGAGGATACTGTATCACAGGCACAGTCTGTTTGACTATTCAGAGATTCACTAAACCTGCCCAAAGATGTAAACAACCATGCATGAGCAGTGCCTATTAGATGGAGGGGGTCTGAAGGCCAATCAGTTCCAGGCATTCCACCAGGAAGGAAGTACACAGCTCGAGTTGTCTGTAGTTCAACCATGCCTAGATGGTCAATATTGCAGTTACTTTGTGCCAGGAAGGGCACTCAACAAGGGAAGTGTTCAGGTGTCTCAGAGTGAACCAAAGTGATGTTGTTCAGACATGGAGAAGATACAGAGAGACAGGAACTGTCGATGACATGCCTCGTTCATGCTGCCCAAGGGCTACCACTGCAGTGGATGACCACTATCTATGGATTATGACTTGGGAGGAACCCTGACAGCAATGCCATCATGTTGAATAGTGCTTTTTGTGCAGCCACAGGACTTCATGTTACAACTCAAACTGTGTGCAATAGGCTGCATGATGCACAACTTCACTCCTGACATCCATGGAGAGGTGCAGTTTTGCAACCATGACAACATGCCAAATGGACCACTCAGGATTGGCATCATGTTCTCTTTACTGATGAGTGTCGCATATGCCTTCAACCAGGCAATCGTCGGAGACATGTTTGGAGGCTACCTGGTCAGGCTTAATGCCTTAGACACACTGTCCAGCGAACGAAGCAAGGTGGAGGTTCCTGTGTTGTTTTGGGGTGGCATTATGTGGAGCTGACATATGCCACTGGTTGTCATGGAAGGCACTGTAACAGCTGTACAATATGTGAATGCCATCCTTCAGCCAATAGTGCAACCATAGCGGCAGCATATTGGTGAGGCATTTGTCTCCATGGATGATAATTTGCGCTCCCATCGCGCACATCTTGTGAATGACTTTCTTCAGTATAGTGACATCGCTCAACTAGAGTGGCCAGCATGTTCTCCAGACACGAACGCTTTTGAACATGCCTGTGATAGATTGAAAATGGCTGTTTATGGACGATGTGACCCACCAACCACTCTCAGAGATCTACACCTAATCGCCATTGAGGAGTGGGATAATCTGGAGCAACAGTGCCTTGATGAACTTGTGGATAATATGTCACAATGAATACAGGCTTGCATCATTGCAAGAGGATGTGCTACTGGGTATTAGAGGTACCGGTGTGTACAGCAATCTGGACCACAGCCTCTGAAGGTCTCGCTATATGGTGATACAACATGCAATGTGTGGTTTTCATGAGCAATAAAAAGGGTGGAAATGATGTTTATGATGATCTCTATTCCAATTTTCTGTACAGATTCCAGAACTCTCAGAACCGAGGTGATGCAAAACATTTTTTGATGTGTCTAATATACACAGGATAGCTTTTAGACTGTTAATGCTAATGGTAAATTTAGTTCTTATGGAAACAGAAATATTTGTGATTTACTACTCATGCGAATTCTATGAATGTGAAATTTCCAGGTTGCTAATAGTTGTTTGCTTCTAGATTGTCATAGCTCAGTAGAAGCCCCCATGCTTCTCTTTTCAACAAATGTTTTACTTTTTCACTTAAAAAAGAGCATTTTTCAGACGTTATTCATATTCACAACTGATATATTCTGTAAGTTCAAATCTTAAAAGTAATTATTTCCAAACCTCAGTACTATAGTCTGGCAGTCCTGATTTTTGTGTTTCCAAAAATGCATCTCTTTACTGAAATAATATGTTACCTGGTAGTTATTCTAATCACAAAATTACACTTTCTCAAAACTTCTAGTGAACTTTGGGAATTCCGTTTCACAAACAACTGATATCCCATAAAATAGTTCCGATAATTTTGCATTTTTCCAATTACACAGCTGAATTTATTTCTCACATAACTGCCCATTGTATCTCTGTCTTTCTTAATTTTTTGTTTTGGTAATATTTGACATGTAATAAATCTGCAGGTTACCGTTTTGTTACTCCTGTATTATGCTTAACTATAAATAGTCATTACATACAAAGCCCCTAGTCAGTCTACACTGCGTAATCCAAATGAGAACATTATGTAATTTTTAATGAGTTTATGTTTGATATTCAGATTATAGCCATCTATATGAGTCAGTCATGGTTGGATAGTTAAAATGTACATTTGCATTGTGTTAGTCAGGGAGTGCCAAAAGTCTGCATGTACAAATATCTGTGAGCCAGAGCCTAGCTATGGACTCAAGCACAGTCTGCATTCAGTTAGTTCACAACTCCATTCACACACCACAGTTACTATGTCTGAGCTGGGTAAAACAATATGTTACTCTGCAGCTTACTGATCATAAACTGGGAACACTGTGTATTAATAAATAGGAAGAGATATGAAATCAATTGCTGTGCTAGTGCTGTGTACTTTATATAACAAATGTTCAGCAAGTCCATTAACAGCAGGAGGATGATCTAAGATGAAAGACCAAGAGACTTCAGAGGCATAGTAAGAGTAGTAACATAGTAAAGACTGTCTGGCATAGTGTGCCCTTAGCCTTCATATATACACAAGGAAAAAGGGGACAGATAACTAATCAGGAGCACAGTTAGGACACATGGTACCCACAAGTATCTAAAGTTTGCATGAGCTGCTACTTATGATGGTGCTGATACCATTAGTACCTTCACCAGTCTCAGTTCTGACACCAAATGTAATGGTCAGCCATTGTAGTATGCAAGATGGGAGCCATTCTTCCGGTCAGTCAGTCTTGTTCATATGTCTTTTGATCTTGCAAAGTTATCTATTCATTTGTAACCTTTACTCCTTAAATTAATTATATTCTACTAGGACTGCCCATTATCATATCATGTTGTAGGTACATTTATAATAAAGCAAGTTACAGGTTTCAGTTTATTGTTCAAACAGTGGAAAATTGCAGTTAGCCTGTGATAGAGGCTGCTTTCAGTTCACTCAAATGGCTGTCAGTCGCAAACTCTTCAAGTCTGCAGGACTCATATTAGGTCAGATAAACAAGGAATGTTTAATGTGCACCAAAAATGGAAGAAGAACTAGTTATGATATGCATCAAATGTCTCAGTATTCCAAGAACTGTTTTTCAGGAAGGAATGAATGAATATTCCTCAGATCTCCATATCTGGCTTTCATAGGGATTATGAAGTTAACATGAGACTAATAACAACACACAAAGAAAAATGTACGATATCGCTTGTTCTACTCTTCTTCCATTATGTCTGTAAAAATATAACAATTATTCTATATGCATTAAGCAGAATATCACCATATCTTAATTCTGAAACACTAAGGATTGTGTATTAGGGATTAGTGCATCCTTTCTTGTCTTATGGAATAGTACTGAGGGGTGGGATATGCCAAACTAATATGAAAAGAGCTTTCATACTGCAGAAACGAGCCTTGAGGATCACAGCAAAAGTAAAACCAGGAACTTCTTGCAAACCCCTATATTAGATGCAATATTCTCACAGTTTATGCTATGTATATACTAGAAACTAAAATGCTAGTAAAAGAAGACACTAAGATCACAAAAAGAAACACAAATATTCAGAATTGTGAAACAAGGAATACAAAAGATTTCCATTTGGTTAACAGATGATTAATTTTAACAGTGAAATGGCCCTATGTCACAGGAGCTGCTTTTAATAACTTGTTACCAAATGAAGTTAAGACATTGAGAGGGGATACTTTTAAAAAGTGAGTCAAGCAGTGGCTTATCCAAAAATGCCCTTATAACTTAAATTTATCATAAATTACAATGTAATAAGAAATAATATAAACTAAAAAAATTGTAATTTTAAAAACTTTATACTTATTTGAATACACACATGCATGTAAAATTATGTGTTATGAGCAATAAATTGAATTGAATTGAACTGAATTGAATTGAATCAATGGAATAGGAAGACACATGAATAGTTGTACAATACAAATTACTACTTGCCATGCACTTTATGTTTAATTTGTAGAGTATAAATGAATATGTATGTAATTACACCCAATAATAATAATAATAATAATAATAATTTTATTGTCTTTAAGCCATTACAGCAATAGACTTTATTACAAAATTATGGAGGATATGACAGAATCCTTGATAACAGACTGTATCATTGAAGTAAAGTAGAAATGCTTATCATTTTCATGAACTAAACTCATGTGCAGTTCCTCAGAACAGGAAATACCTCTAGGCTTTCTTTTGCTTTTTTCTTTTTCTCTTTCAGTTTCCCTCCAGCATCTCAAAACAACAAAAGGAATCTGAACTGTAAAAGTGCAGTATGTGTTTTTCGTGTAAACTTAAGTCTCAACTGCACAGTTTCTTTATGTTTGAGTTCATGTAATGACACAACAATGTAAGTATGATTCATGTGAAAAATTATAACCAATATATCAGTTCATTTTGGTTGACCAGTTGTACCCAGTCTGTTGCTTCATATCTGTTTCAAGATTATTTGCAGCATAGTAGTAGTAGTAGTAGTAGTTTATTCATCCAGAGACAATTTACATTGCATGGATTTTGTCAAAAAATACATAGTATATTTATACACACATATAGGGTGAACAATACTATACAAAATACAGATGTGCATAGTAGACTACATAACATCAGACAACATTGAAATAGCATGTACAACTTTGATTATTTACATTGATGTATGAGAAAGACTTTTTACATGGAATACACAGTTGATATTTAGATATAACACATACAATTCTAGCACTTTTGTACATATTATTTATTTAGACCATAGCAACAGTCAGATAAAAATTACTATTGGCACAGAGTACATAAATATAATTGTTTAGTATGAAGCTATTCCAGGTATTCTTTTACACTATAATAGCAGTTGGTCATTAAAAATTTGAATACTGCTTCTTTAAATGAAGACAGTTTTTTTATTTCTTTTATCTTTACCGGTAGTTTGTTATACAATCTGCTTCCTTGTATGTTTGTTTGTTTCTGCGCCAAAGCCTTGTTAACTCTTTTTATATGAATGTCATTGCACTTTCTTGTGTTGTAAGTATGTAGATCCGAGTTGGATTGGAAATTGTTAATATTTCGTTTTACATTAATTATGCTTTTCTGTATATAGAGGCATGATAGGGGTAGAATATTCAGCTGTTTAAATAATTGCTTTGAAGGAGTTTGCCTTGAACTGTTGGTAATTATTCTAACAGCTCGTTTTTGTAGAGTGAAGATGGTTTTGAGATTTTTCTTACTATGACCCCAGAAGATGAGGCCATAGGTAATAGCAGAATGTAGGAAGCAAAGTAAACAGCTCTGCTACATTCCCTACTACATACAAAGGTAATAACGCGTAAAGCAAAGCAAGCAGAGCTTAACTTATGTGAGAGATACAGGATATGGTATTTCCAGTCTAAATTTTCGTCTATATGTACACCTAAGAATTTTGTGGTAGCAACTCTCACAATTTCTTTATTTTGTATTCTGAGATCTAGATCAGAGTGTGACTTTGCTTTCCTGTAATGGATATAATTAGTTTTAGAGATATTTATGGTTAATTTGTTCACTTCAAACTAATTTTGCAAATATTCTATAACTCTGGTTGCAGATGTTGCCAATACCCAGTTTATGTCAGATACTACAATGTTTATGTCATCCGCAAACAGGGTTATATGAGTACCATTTACTGGAATCTTGATATCATTTATGTAAAGAAGAAATAGGAGAGGTTCTAGAACACTCCCCTGCAGTACCCCAATTGGCACAGTCTGAATATCCGATCTGTAAACAATACTTTGGTTTTTACTGTTTGTTGTTGCAATTTATACAACCTGTTTCCTATTATGGAGATATGACTGAAACCACTTTTTAGCTACTCCTCGTATACCGACATATTCTGATTTGTGTACCAGGATATCATGTTGGACAGTATTAAATGCCTCTGAGAGGTCCAAATTTATTCCTATTGTACTGTTGTTCTTATCTAGCCCCGTTACAATATTTTAAATGAATTGGGTGATGGCTGACTCTGTACTCATTCCTTTGCGAAAGCCGTGTTGGTTTACAGACAATAGATTGAATTTCTTGAGGTAATTTGTGATTCTGTTTTTCATGACTGTCTCTATTACTTTTGAAAATACCAATAATAAAGCTATTGGTGTATAGTTTCCCATTTCATGTATATTGCCCTTTTTATACAATGGTTTTACTTTTGCAATTTTTAATCGTTGTGGAAAGACACCTTCTGAAAATGATATGTTTATGATGTGTGAGAGTGGGTCTGATATGACACTAGCACATCTCATCATGACTGAGCTAGGTATCTCGCCAATCCCTGAGGACATTTTATTCTTCATTGTTTTTATTATTTGATTAACTTCCAATTTGTTCGTGGGAGGTAGCAATAATGAATTAACACTTTGTTCTTCTGGGATTGATGTTCTACTAATCTTAGAACAATTTTTACTCAGATTGATTGGGCTATTTATGAAGTAGTCATTAATGTAATTTGCTAAAGTAAGATTTCTGACTAGCACACCTTGATCATCTTTTAAAACAAAGTCATCTGGATTTCTAACATTTTTGCTTGGGCCTATTTCTTTTTTTACTACATTCCATATAGCTTTTGATTTGTTTGCTGACCCAGCAATTACACTGTCATTGTGCATTGTCTTGGCTTTTTTGATCACCTTCCTGTATATTTTCTTGTATGTCTTAACATAATCTGTGAAGTGTTCATCTTTGTTATCTTTTTTGAGTTGACTGATATGTTTTAGTGTTTGACTAGATACTCTAATAGCAGGTGTTATCCACTGGCTTGTGTTCCTAGGCATGACATTCATCTTTGTGAGCTTTTTTGGGAAACATATCTCAAATAGGGACATGAATGTACTAGAAAAAAGCATTGAAAGATTCCTCGGTTGTTGTTTGTGCAAAGACATCTTCCCAGGTTTCATTAGCTAACAACTGGATGAAAGTATTTACATATTAGCCAACTTTCTGATTCCTTCATTTATTTACACAAAGTAGTGACATTTACCAGATAATGATTATTAAAAATAGTGAAGAAGTGGAGTTCAGTGAGTCATGATCACAATCTTAGTTTCACTTCAAAATTAGTCAAGGTCACTACTGTTTATTACATAAAACTATTTAAAACAATATTGTAGTGAAGATTGTATGAGCTTACAACTGATAATGAATATATGTTTTGGAAGAAAATAGCCACAGTAAAAAACAGACACAAATGCTGCTTGCATTATTGAAATGCAAAGTGCAGAATGTTAATTTCAGAGTGAATATCTGAAAATAAATGCTAAATGTAAGGGAATACTACTCCTCAAAACTTATAGAGAGAAATTCTTTGTACTAATGTCATGTCTTGCCTTAACCTTGTTGCATAAGTAAGCAAGTAAGTATGAATGGATAATAAATATTTGTTTCTCAGTAATTATTTATGTTTCTATAGACTTATATTTATGTTTCTGGTTTCCCCTGAAATGTATGCAACAGCAATTAGTGAGCTGTAGGTCATCACATTAAAATGTTGTTAGAGCCAGCTACTGCTGGCTGCTGCCATCCACTGTAGAAGGGTGCGAAATGGTAATCAAAGAGAAAAGAACAAGAAAGGAATATTGATGATGCTTACAACTGTTTATAGCCAGTGTAAAAATCTAAAATAGCAAAGTAATTTATGAAATGTAGTTATTTCAGATACATCCAGTTCAATACATTCAATTATTACCTGGATTTGCTTTGCAGATTCAGTTTATTGAGATGCTCTAGTAAACAATATTTGACTCACGTTTATTAAATCTTGACGGAAAAATATTTTTTTTTAAAACTAATTTAGAGGAAGCAGCCTGGGGAAAAAAGGGTAATCAGTGTCAAAAGGGATTCAGAGGCAACTGATTTCATTGGAGCAGTGAGGTTCTACTGACATTTGAGTTATATGGACAGGATGCAAAAGTTGATGACTTAATATCTTTTGGCAACAGTAATCAAAACTATAACTTTGCAATAAATTTCCATTTCATAAACCCATGAAACCTTTTTTCATTGCGTAAATAAGCCAGTGTTATCAACACTTGAAGCACATGCAAACACAACTTACACACACATGACCACAGTCTCTGGCAGCTGAAGCCAGAATACAAGCAGCAGCAGCAGTGTGATGGGAGAGGCAACTGGGTGGGAGTAAGGAGGTGGCTGGGGAGGGGAGGGGATGGATAGTGGGGAAGGGGTGAGCGACCCTAAAGTGCTGCTGCGGAGCATGCAGGGACAATGTGGAGAGAGAGTAGGGCAGATATGTGCAGTCGGGAGGTTAGACAGAGAGCTGGGGAGAGGGGCGGGGGGGGGGGGGGGGTGTTACTGGGTGTGTTTGTGGAATAGAGGGCAGTGTGATGCTGGAATAGGAACAGGGAAGGGGCTAGATAGGTGAGGACAATGACTAATGAAGGTTGAGACTAGGAGGATTATGGGTACATAGGATATATTGCAGGGTGAGTTCCCCCATGTGCAGTTAAGAGAAGCTGGTGTTGGTGGGAAGGATCCATATGGCACAGGCTGTGAAGCAGTCACTGAAATGAAGAATGTTGTGTTGAGTGGCGTTCTCAGCAACAGGGTGGTCCAGTCATTTCTTGGTCACAGTTTGCTGCTGCTGCTCATAGTCTGGCTTCAGCTGCCAGAGACTGTGGTCATGTGTGTGTGAGTTGCATTTGCTTGCACACATGTGCGCAAGCACATGCTCCTGTGTGTGTGTGTGTGTGTGTGTGTGTGTGTGTGTGTGTGTGTGTGTGTGTGTGCGCCTGCTGTCTATTTTTGACAAAGGCCTTGTTGGCTTGTGACAGTCTTTTTTTTTGTGCCTATCTGCAATTCAATATCTCTGCTATATTGTGAGTAGCAGCTATCCTTTTCATAATATTGTGATAGTCTTTGATAGCAATACACTCACAACACAGGCTTGGTGGACTGCTGAAAGAGACATAGTTACAAGGATCTTTGTGCATAAACAAAAATTTCCTATTTTTCTCAGCAGTCTTGTCCTCCCTGACCTTATACAAGAATGAATCAAATATTAACTGGAGTTTTTCTTATAAATTTATTTAAGCTTCAGAAAAATTTATACATATGAACTTATTTTGCTATATAGTCTCCAGAATGGAAAACACATCTTCCCCAGAGTCAATATGCACCGATATGACAGGAATGGTCATTTGAAACAAAGAACTTCATATGGACCTATGCCATTTATGAATGATTTGTGTGACAGAACACATTTAATGTACATTATTATTTATTTTCTCTATTATTCAATGCATTCTCAGTTTACCATATCTGTGCACGTACAACAGTTGGCAAACATCACAAGATGTCTTTTACAAAGGATGAATTGTAAAAGATGTTTTGTTACCACATTCCCCTCTATGCATTACCAAGCATGTCACATTACAGCTGTTATACAATTTATAATAAATTTTCAAAAATATCCCATTTATCACAAACATGTGATAAATGAACAAACACACATCAGCACAGGCTCCCTACTACACTTAATAAAGGAAATGATAACATATATATATATATATATATACACACACACACACACACACACACACACACACACACACACACACACACACACACACACACACACACACAGCAACCGCCCCGCACCGCCACCAAAAAAAAAAAAAAAAAATTCATAACACCAAAATACAGACAGACACACACACACACACACACAAATACACAGGACAAAAAAAAAACAAAAAAAGAAATACATAACACCAAAATACAGACAGACACACACACACAGCACAAAAAATACATATCACACCAAAACACACACACACACACACACACACACACACACACACACACACACACACATACACAGGACAAAAACAAAAATAAATACAATAAATTAAATTAATACCACGACAAAAAAACACTCACACACACACACACACACACACACACACACACAAATGCATACACGAACAGACCACAGATACTTCAATAGTTACACTCATAAGTTTGGCAGTAATATTCGATCTTTGGCAAAAACATTTGACAGTCGGCAACAGAAACCAAAATATTGCATTAAAACAAGCATACAGTGCATAGTGCTGTAGAATGTGGAAAAAAACAGCAAATTGGCGCTCATAGAAAGAACAACATCAAAAATGCAACAGGAGCGTAATATGTAAAAAACTGTCTACGCAACCTGTAAGTACAGTTCAAAACATTACTACTTAATAGGAAATACCAACCACCAAAACTGTTTATAACCTATAGGCACAGTGACAAAAATGTAAATAAAATAGCTAACATATGTACATATTCCAGGCCACTGATGATGCCTTGCAGAAAATAAAGGCGAAACGCGTATGGCACTAAAATTGTGTTTTATTCAGTTGCTGTCAGACGGTCCATAAGTGAAAATTATCAATATACCGTAGTATTACGCGCAACTGAGGAGGACAGGACCACAAAAGTTGAAGATGTCAATACAGCTATGTCAAGCATTCCCTGTCAACGTGTACAACAGGTTCAAGAAAATACATCTGAGACTCCATAAGACGATACAGCATATAAAATTCAACAGAACATGCAAAAAGAACGATTTAATTCCAAGTTACATTAATGTAAAGGTTAAAAACAGTTCTACAGTGGCACAAAAGTCGAAATCATTTGCAGAACGATATTGGTTACTACATGAAATTAAGATGCTCTATTCGAAAAAACAGCACCTAAACATGATGTTCTATGAGACTCATCTAGAATTGGCAAGAAACGTAGGAAACGCCGCAGTTTGCATGGCACTAGTAGAAAAGACTGAGCACAACACATACATAGCAATGAAACACTTACAAAACAAACATAAACACAAGATAATGAAACTAACAGTAAAAAAGACGCAAAAATACATTTACATCTTAAATGTGAAACCACATGAACACCAACACACATTCCATCCATGCTTAGTTAACCTAACAAAGACAGAACTACACGAAAACGAAAAAATGCTCTTGGAAAAAGGTTTGAAACACTGCACCAATAGCAAAGTGAACAATCAATACATAGAAAATCTCATAGTAGAAACCGAACACATCCTTACACGTGAAGAACAACAAAATAATTGTGAAATAAACATAGGACTGACAAGAGAACTAGTAAAAGAAGAAATAAAAGGCATAATAAAACAAACACAGCAGACACACAATAAGAACAACCAAACAGAAGCAGCTACTATGAAAAGGTTAAAACAAAAGTTAACAAACAACAACGTATTAATAACAAGAGCAGACAAGGGAAATGTAACAGTACTCATGGATAAAGAGCAATACATCACAAAAACCAAGGCATACATAAACACCAACGCAATACAAAAACTGAAGTCAGATCCAACTACACGATTCCAGGCAAATGTGAAACGAACACTGAAAAACATTGAACACACACTCACAGACAAACAGAAATACTACTTAACACAGAAAAACCCACAAGCACCAACACTCCGCAGCCAACCGAAAGTACATAAAGACGGAATGCCAATGAGACCTGTTATCAACTTCAAGAAAGCCCCAACATACCGCATAGCTAAACACCTCCAAAAGTTAGTTACAAAACACTATAAAGTAGAAAACAACAGAACAGTGATAAACACAGGAAACCTAATAGAAAACATACAGAACATACAGGTACCACACACAGCATCACTGATTTCATTCGATATAGAAAATATGTATACCTCCATCCCTATCACAGAAACAATAGAAATCATAGAACAAAATCTCTCATCCCACAGCAACCTCACCACAGACGCAATAAAAGAAATAACAGATATGCTCAGACTGACAACTGAACAAAACTACTTTCAGTTTGAGGAAGAATATTATCTACAAACTGATGGACTGCCCATGGGATCCCCAATATCAGGAACACTAGCAAACATTTTCATCAGTCACCTTGAAAATCAGATATTTGATAAGATAACCACAAATGAAAGTTTCAAAATCATATATTGGTACAGATACGTGGATGACATTATCTGTCTGGTAGACGAGCCAAGTGAAAAAATAGATGAACTTCATTCAGAAATAAACAAAGCTCATAAGAACATAAAATTCACACTTGATAAGAAAATCAAATAAATTTTATTGACATTACAATTAAAAAAGAAAATGGAAAACATACATTTAACATCTTTAGAAAACCAACAGCCACGGACACAATAATACATTCCACATCCAACCACCCCCAAAGCCAGAAACTTGCAGCACTAAGACACATGTTACATAGATTAAACAGAATCCCACTCAGCAAGAGAAACTATGAACAAGAAATGAACACGATCATACAAATAGCTAGGAACAACGGGTATGACACACATGTGGTACACAGGCTCAATCAAAAAATAAAAACACAAATAAAAAACAAACACATTTCCACAATACAAAATAACTCACAAGCTGAAAACTTACAAACACACTCAACAAACACACACAATGACAACACCACACAGAAAAGAACCAGATGGTACACCATGACCTACACACATAAACTAACACACAGAGTTGCAAACATCCTAAAGAGACAGGGCTTCAAAATAGCATATAGGACTGGGCAAACCCTTCAATCACACCTAAGCCAGCCAGCTACCAAGAGGGACAAATTCCAACAATCAGGAATATATAAACTTGAATGTCAAAGTTGTGATGCAGTATACATAGGCATGACATGCAGGAATTTTGAAACAAGATACAAAGAACATATCAGATGTTGGAAGTATGAAACAAACCATTCCACATTTGCAGACCATTTAAAACACTACAACCATCATCCTACAAACATGGAACAAGAAATGAAAATAATGAGAATAAGCAACCATGACAAACATCTTATACAAATGCAAGAAAACTTCCACATCCAGAAAGCCATAGCAGAAAACAAACATGTGATAAATGAACAAACACACATCAGCACAGGCTCCCTACTACACTTAATAAAGGAAATGATAACATAATATATATATATATATATATATATATATATATATATATATATATATATATATATATATATATATATATAAAAAAAAACACCAAAATACAGACAGACACACACACACACACACACACACACACACACATACACAGCAACCGCCCCGCCTCGAAAAAAAAAAAAAAAAAATTCATAACACCAAAATACAGACAGACACACACACACAGCACAAAAAAATACATATCACACCAAAACACACACACACACACACACACACACATACACAGGACAAAAACAAAAATAAATACAATAAATTAAATTAATACCACGCCAAAAAACACACACACACACACACACGCAAATGCATACACGAACAGACCACAGATACTTCAATAGTTACACTCATAAGTTTGGCAGTAATATTCGATCTTTGGCAAAAACATTTGACAGTCGGCAACAGAAACCAAAACATTGCATTAAAACAAGCATACAGTGCATAGTGCTGTAGAATGTGGAAAAAAACAGCAAATTGGCGCTCATAGAAAGAACAACACCAAAAATGCAACAGGAGCGTAATATGTAAGAAACTGTCTACGCAACCTGTAAGTACAGTTCAAAACATTACTACTTAATAGGAAATACCAACCACCAGAACTGTTTATAACCTATAGGCACAGTGACAAAAATGTAAATAAAATAGCTAACATATGTACATATTCCAGGCCACTGATGATGCCTTGCAGAAAATAAAGGCGAAACGCGTATGGCACTAAAATTGTGTTTTATTCAGTTGCTGTCAGACGGTCCATAAGTGAAAATTATCAATATACCGTAGTATTACGCGCAACTGAGGAGGACAGGACCACAAAAGTTTCAGTGCATCTGTGCACACTTGGGAGAACATGTTGTGCTGCTTCTCTGAGTGCCTCTGCACTTTCCCTAATGAGGGCAGCAGTGCCCATGATGTGACCAATTAGTTCATTTCACAAATTCACCTTTAATTTGTACATCTCAGACTTTTCCAAACCCATAAACAAAAATCTAATGGCGTTAGGTCTGACAATCTTTGTGGTGAATTAAATATGCTACCCTGACCAATCCAACAATTGGGGTAAGTGTGTTAGGGTAAGTGTGTATGATGTTTCCTCACATATCTGGTAAAATATAGAGGGACTCCAACATGCTGGAAGTACATTGTAGTCTATGTGGGCAAAGGAACTTTCTCAAGGTGTTCAAGTTATGAATTTTCCGAAAAATGAAAGTAATTCTGTCCTGTCATTTGCCTTTCCTCTAAAATGTGTGGGCCTATCAATGCATTACTTTATGAGACACTGATCAAAAAATTAACCTGGAAATAGGTTTGCACAGTAGTATGTGGATTTTCCTGTGAACATCAATGGTTAGTACATGTTTCATTGATTGTATTCCATAGAAGTTGCTTCACAGTGAATAGTATTAACAGAAGCAAATGACAATTATACTCATATATGAAGATGGTATCTGTTCTTTCGGACATGTCTGAAACAGATACCATCAGATAACATCAGAGACCGTGCAGTGCTCTAGAATGAAATGATAACTAAATCAAGACCCTACACTGCCGACGGGTGTTGATATACATGAATGGGGACAGTTGAAAATGTGTGCCCCGACCAGGACTCAAACCCGGGATCTTTAAATTGGAAATGTGAGTCTCATGGGGGAAGGGGGGCATGCAAGGGATAAGTCCCTGCAGTCGCCCTATCCTCCATGCAATTGGCAGCTCAGATGGATAGAGTGTCTGCCATGTAAGCAGGAGATCCCAGGTTCGAGTCCTGATCGGTGCACACATTTTCAACCGTTCCCGTTGATACATATCAATGCCTGTCGGCAACGTAGGGTCTTGATTTAATTATCATTTCAAATGACAATTGCCATTTAACCACTGACAAAATTCAAGTCATGTACCATTGTTACTAGTGTGAAGACTGTGGACATTCTGTATGTGAAATGGTACCAGTTTTTAGCTTCTAATGTTTGCCATACATGTGTTAGTGTGACATTGATACATGCAGAAAGTCGCCTTATACTGGTGACAGGGCTCTGATGCACCATTTCAACAATGTGTTGTTGTTCCCGCACACATTGTTGAAATATATGTTCAAAGCAAAAATGGGAACTTGGAAGAATGCCTGTTTCATACAATGTGCTGAAAACTCTGGAGAACATTCTACAGCCAGGAATTTGACATGTCAGAAAATCCTCACATATTCTTCAACAACAGCAGGAGACTACCATTGCAGTAGCTGTGCACATTCACCATATTTACATATTATTCATTGGTGTATGTGTGTGGCATTTTAGCCGGTGCACAAACAAAGTGAATGGATGATTTTCTCTGATGAACTTTCAATTCCTTGAACTACTTTACACAACACACCATGGACAACTGCACATTTAACAGGCTAGTTTAATGGCAGAAAGACATCATGAGCAAAGACACTGAAACCAAAAATTAGATTTAGCTAGAATAAAATGTTAAAGAGGTTAGGTGGGCAAGACACACATGTGTGTGTCACTAGCCCAAAGACAAATGTACATTAAATGTATTCTACCTTGGAAACAAGTTGGAGTAGGGCATAAGTCGATATGAAGTTTTTGCTCCAAATGAGCATTCCTGTCATATCCCCGAACACTGACCACTCCTCCTGGGGCACCCTGTCAATCTGGAATGTGCTAACAACTAAATTAAAAGGACAGACTGCTACTTGCTATATAGACAAGGTTCACACCTTCATAACTCACACAAGCATTGCACTAAGGCCGAACTGCAACTGCCTATGCGATGGGAGACGATTTTTGATGGGATTGGTAGTGGGGGTACAGAAGAGGTGTGGAAGGGATAGAAGAGTAGGGTCGGGGGAAAATACTAGTGCTGCTTGTGGGAATGTGCAGGGATATAGTGGGGGCAGGATAGTTGGTTGCTAAGCGCAATGGTCATGCCTGTGTAGAATGCAGTGCAGTGGTTGCAGCTAAGCTGGTAGATCACATGGTTGCTTTCACATATGGCACTGCAATTGATGGGGTGGGAGACAACTGAGGTTGTACTGGAGTACACAGTAGTTTGCAGATATACAGGACAAGTGTTGCATCTACAGGGTATCCACGATCTCAGGGTAGACAGGGAATTCTAATAAATCTAATAAATGTTCTATAAATATTAACAAATATAAATCCAGGTTGAATAATGGCGCTGTCTAAAGAAGAACGAGTGGAGTTTGTGCTCTTAAGTGGATGAGAAGGATGGTCGTATCGCAAAATTGTGGAAGAGTTTAACCTTCAACATCCCCATTGTCAACCAATTTGTTTAACAGCTGTCAGGTAATTAATCACCAAGTTTAAAGTAACAGGACAAATCACATTCCAGAAAACCAAAAACTTCTGATGAAAAGAAAGAGGATGTCCTGGCCAAGGTTTAGCTAGCTCAGAGATTGCTATATCAAAAATCCATGAAGTTGACTGTTCAAAGGTCAACCATCCACAAAATCCTGGTCGAGGATAGGTTTTGTTCATAAAAGTTACAGATATTGCATCACTTACATGAAGATGACCCCAATAGATGCGTGCAGATGTGTGAAGGGTTTGCAGATAAATTGGATGGAAATATCAATTTTACTAAAGACTGTGTGTTGTTCAGTGATGAACAAACGAAATCCTTGATACTGGTCTCAAGACAACCCACATTGGATGAGTCTATCCAAACGGCAGGGCTGCCAAAAGGTGATGGTGTTGTGTGGTTTCTGGAAAGCTCATGTGCTAGGATCTTTATCTTTGATGTACATGTAAGAGATGAATGACAAATTAATGCCTCAAATTGAGCATTTGGGTGAGGGACTTCCAGACTGGTTTCAGCTGGATGAGGCCCCTGCCCATTTTACTGCAGCTGTTGGAGATTGGCTGAATGACAATTTTCCTCACTGGACTGGGAGGTCATGTGGAGTGGTCCCCTTGTTTGCAAGACCTTTCTACCCTTGATTTCTTTTCCTGGGGTACATTGAAAGAGAAAGCTTACTCAATGAAGATCACAAATTTAAACCACCTGACAGAACGCATTACGAATCAGTGAGCTAAAATCGATGGTAATTCAGACCTGTTCCATGGAGTTCATCTTACTCTTGCAAAGCACATCAAATTATGCATTGAAAAGCATACAGGTCATGTTGAAAATATTATTTAATAATATTAAAGTGACTAAAATGTCCCACCTGAACTGGACACCATCGGCCAAACTTGCTGAGGAAGTAATAGCCACATGACAGCAGGTTTTCAGCATTGTCTACAGATATTCTGAAGACACTTTCAAACACAGATGGTCTGAAAGAAATTGAGAACATGCATTTATTCAACAATGTTGGCCACCATATGAGTCATGCAATACATGCAGATAATGTTTGTACCTTTATCTATTTGTATCACAGACAGAATTTCCTTGAATGGATAGTGCACCATGACTGCTAATTCATGAAAAGTCTACGTACCATAGGAGAGCAACTGTTCAACTACTCAAATAAATATGGTATATCATAAAAAATCTGGTTATTATAAGGTAACCTAACTGCAACAGCTCACACATAAACAAAATAAATAATAATGAATGTGGCACCAACCAACCATTGTCAATCCTCCAGGAAATCTCATATATGCCGCCATCACATGATGTACAATTAGTGTTCTGCTGCACATCAAATTTGTAAGGCACTTAATTATTTATTAGCTACCAATTTTTCATGTCTTTCCAGCAATCCATTGTTATAATAATATTTCTGGGTGACACTAACAACACTAAAAATAATAATTTATATCTGGTCTTGTGGAATGTGCAATTTAGTGTCCATTACATAAAACATAAAATACTGGAAAATAATACATGGTCTACATCTATGTACCGGCAGAAGAGTTAAAAATCTCCCCGTTCCTTTGTAATGAAATGATGTTTTTAGCATGTTGAATCCCAAAAACAATTCTGGATGTTGAAAACACTATCCTGCTTTGCCCATTCTTACCTGGCACTGTTCAAACATAGCAGCTGATGAGTGTGTGAATATTATTACTGGACAGATACAAGGAGAAACACATTCATCTCTTCTGTGTGTGAGGAAACATTACAGGGTTATTACAAATGATTGAAGCGATTTCACAGCTCTACAATAACTTTATTATTTGAGATATTTTCACAATGCTTTGCACACACATACAAAAACTCAAAAAGTTTTTTTAGGCATTCACAAATGTTCGATATGTGCCCCTTTAGTGATTCGGCAGACATCAAGCCGATAATCAAGTTCCTCCCACACTCGGCGCAACATGTCCCCATCAATGAGTTCGAAAGCATCGTTGATGCTAGCTCGCAGTTCTGGCACTTTTCTTTGTAGAGGAGGTTTAAACACTGAATCTTTCACATAACCCCACAGAAAGAAATCGCATGGGGTTAAGTCGGGAGAGCATGGAGGCCATGACATGAATTGCTGATCATGATCTCCACCAAGACCGATCCATCGGTTACCCAATCTCCTATTTAAGAAATGCCGAACATCATGATGGAAGTGCGGTGGAGCACCATCCTGTTGAAAGATGAAGTCGGCGCTGTCGGTCTCCAGTTGTGGCATGAGCCAATTTTCCAGCATGTCAAGATACACGTGTCCTGTAACGTTTTTTTCGCAGAAGAAAAAGGGGCCATAAACTTTAAACCGTGAGATTGCACAAAACATGTTAACTTTTGGTGAATTGCGAATTTGCTGCATGAATGCATGAGGATTCTCTACCGCCCAGATTCACACATTGTGTCTGTTCACTTCACCATTGAGAAAAAATGTTGCTTCATCACTGAAAACAAGTTTTGCACTGAACGCATCCTCTTCCATGAGCTGTTGCAACCGCGCCGAAAATTCAAAGCATTTGACTTTGTCATCGGGTGTCAGGGCTTGTAGCAATTGTAAATGGTAAGGCTTCTGCTTTAGCCTTTTCTGTAAGATTTTCCAAACCGTCGGCTGTGGTACGTTTAGCTCCCTGCTTGCTTCATTCGTCGACTTCCGCGGGCTACGCGTGAAACTTGCCCGCACGCGTTCAACCATTTCTTCGCTCACTGCAGGCCGACCTGTTGATTTCCCCTTACAGAGGCATCCAGAAGCTTTAAACTGTGCATACCATCGCCGAATGGAGTTAGCAGTTGGTGGATCTTTGTTGAACTTCGTCCTGAAGTGTCGTTGCACTGTTATGACTGACTGATGTGAGTGCATTTCAAGCATGACATACGCTTTCTCGGCTCCTGTCGCCATTTTGTCTCACTGCGCTCTCAAGCGCTCTGGCGGCAGAAACCTGAAGTGCAGCTTGAGCCGAACAAAACTTTATGAGTTTTTCTATGTATCTGTAGTGTGTCGTGACCATATGTCAATGAATGGAGTTACAGTGAATTTATGAAATCTCTTTAATCATTTGTAATAGCCCTGTAGAGAATTACATAAATACAGTACAATGTCCTTCCCTTATCTGAGGATAAGCTGTATGAACAAATTGTAGGATTTCTGCACTAGAAGCTTATACAGCAATTTTTGCACAGATTCGAGCTTCGTACTAACTATTTTCCAAACTTTTAGTTTAATATAGACAAAAAGTTTTAAATGCTCAGAGCTATGAAATTTCTCTGTGCCAAATGCTGCAATTGAGCAAGAAATATAAATTTTCTAGATTATGCTGCATATGAATCAAGAAAAGAAAAAAAAAACTTAAAATACTTGCAAAGGAGCAATTCTTAATAATCTTGAAATTTTAAATATTGTTCCAGTTCCAAAAGTCATGATACTTAAATTTATCATTGTTATTTATTGAATGATGGAACAACTTCTAGACATTCATCTAGGGGGAGAACAGTTTGGGTGCCAGAGAAATATAAGAATGTGAAAAGCAATACTACCCCTCAAATTTATCTTAGAAGGTGACTGGAGAGTGGCAGGCACACATTTATAGCACTTGCACATTTACGAGAAGCTTAGGGTAAAGTGGACTGAAATTCTGAAGGTATCATAAATAAAATACAACTGGGACTGAAATATTATCTGCAACTTGTACAGAAACCCCAAGGTAGTTATAAAGCGTGGAAAAACATGAAGCCCCCAGAAAGGGAGGAGGAAACAAAATGCAACTTCATGGATTGGGAGAGTGTTCGACGTTATTTGAGTGTTTAGAAAACTGAGTCAAATTTAAAAAGAAGTTGGTGGTATATTCCCTCTAAGCAGCATGACATTGCACCACCTCTGGCCTGTATGTATGACTAATTTAATTGGGAAGGGTGTCACAAAGCCGTTGTATCTTCTCATGCTCTTGCAGATACTGACACTAGGACAGAGGTGACACCGAAGCCTGGTCCCTCTCATGTCCTGTTAGGACAGACCTATGCATCTAGCTGACCTTGGGAGTACTACAACATCAAGCAATACAGTTCATAGAGACATATGCCATATGTGGACAAGCACTGTCCCGTTGAAAAATGGCACTGAGATACTATTGCATGAGAGGTAACACATGAAGATGCATGATGTCGATGATGTAGCCGTGTGCCAGCAGAATTCCCTCTATAACAACCATGACCTGAATTCACACCCCATGGCTCACACCATAACACTTGTAGTATCACCACTGTGCCTCTCCAAAACATTGGAAGAGTGGGACACCTCTCCAGGTCACCTCCACGCTCACAGACAATGATCATCCATGGTAATGCAGAATCATGATGCATCACTGAATACAATGTGAGCCGTTCATCAGCAGACCATGCTTCCCAGTTGTGACATCTCTTTAAATGAAGTCATTTGTGTTGTAGTGTTGACAGCAGCCTACATATGGGATGGTAATTCCTTAAGGACGGAGGATATCCATTAGATACCAATGTGGTATCCAGTTCCCTCAATCACTACTAGCTGTGACCTGAAGTAATGCCCAAAGGGCCACCATACCATGTGTCATGAGTAACACTGCTATGCCTCCTCAAAACATTGGAAGAATGTGATCTCTCTCCAGCATGACATCCTACTTGCTGCTGAAGGTCACTCGTGGTAGTGCAGAACCGCAAATCATTGGTGATGCCACTAATCAACAGTCCGTGCTTCCCAGTCATCCCACCATGCCAAACAAAGCTGTTTGTGTTGTTGTGTTACAGCCTGACTTATGTATGGGGGAGTGCCGGCCGGGGTGGCCGAGCGGTTCTAGGTGCTACAGTCTGGAACCGCGCGACAGTTACGCTCGCAGGTTTGAATCCTGCCTCGGGTATAGATGTGTGAGATGTCCTTAGGTTAGTTAGGTTTAAGTAGTTCTAAGTTCTAGGGGACTGATAGCCTCAGAAGTTAAGTCCCATGGTGCTCAGAGCCATGTATGGGAGAGTACTTGCCTAGTGAGGTGCTGCACATTTCTGACCAATGGTGCATGATGACACAGAGCGTTGCAGGGAGTTTATTACTTATTCTTGAATGGAGGGGAATAAATGTTAAGGGGTTACCATTTGCTAGGTACACAGTATGGTGATTCTCACTTGTGGTGGCCAAACATGGTTGACTGGGAAATAGGCAAAGAGTCCACCTGCCGTCACATTCCAGTGCAGTCCAAAAGAGGGCCACTATCACATCTGAATGCCATACAAATAAGAATGTACCAAGATTCAAACAACCAGTCAAATAGAGAACACTACTGAGCTTCCTTTCAAACTCTGCCAGGCACTGATAATGCTGTGTCAGAAGTATGTGGCATCTCTGTGTCCTTCAGTGATCATTCCACATCTGACACTGTTCGCATCACCCTACTAGGCCTGGTAACAATACTAAACATCAATAACACTAATCCATGGTGGTGGCCATCCTACCTGTTGCAAACTATTGCAACTCGAATAATACACATAACTGCCAATGGTGTGTGTGTGCGTGTGTGTGTGCACGCGCGTGTGCACGCACGTGCATGCACATACATGAGAGACAGACAGAGAGAGAGAGAGAGAAAGAGAGAGAGAGGGAGAGGATGCATGCATGTGCGTGTGTGCACAAAGTTACAAATAGACATTCAACCGTGTCTTCTGGGTACTTGGGTGCTTCACTTTTTTTTGTCAGGCAGTAAACAACAGACAAAGAACATGAAAGGGAGGCAGTAGTTAAGATGGGAGTGAGACAGGGTTGTAGCCTATCATCCCATGTAAGTCAGTTTTTGCATAGATCAGTCAGTAAAAGGAACCAAAGCGAAATTTGGAAAGAGACTTATAGTTCAGGGTGAATAAAAAAGTTTTGAGGTATGATAATGACACTGAAATTTTGCCAGAGAAGGCAAATGACTTGGAACGTCAATTGAACAGAATCAATAGTGTCTCAGTAAGATTATAATGTGAATGTCAACACAAGTAAACAATGGCACTGGAAGGTAATTAAATTACATGAGATGCTGATGGAATTAAATTAGAAAATGGAAGACTGAAAGTAGTAGATGAGTTTTCCTGTTGGGTCAGGAAAATAACTGATGATGGTCAATGTAGGAGGATGCAGACTGGAAATTCCAAAAAGAATGTCTCTGAAAACATCAAATTCAAATTTAAGGTCTCACAAAGTTTTTCCTGAAAGTATCTGAAACATAACAGCCCATTTTTGTAAGATTTCAAAGCTAATCTGGATTGTATGATTGATTGCTAAGTCATTAGGTAGGACCTATGTATATAATTTCACCATTTTCACTCTGCAATGTGATGTTCAACAACTTCATGGCAAGGTATTGGCTAATATTATGACTATATATTAGCACGAACATGTAGTGTCAATTTGTTTAGTTGTAAACATGACTTTTCATTTACAAACAATTGGAGACCATAAGAAGCACCAAAGACATTGTATTTTATAATGTTACATCAACAAAAATAATCAACTTTTGAAAACATAATGTAATTGGAAGGATAAAAAAATCTACTCAGCAAGCGACGACAGTAGAACACACATATAAAAAAGGTATTATGTATAAAAGCTTTTGGAGCCAGTGGTGCATTCTTCTGACAGAAGGAATGAAAGGGAAGGAAGAGGAATGAAGAAAAAGGACTGTTGAGCTTTAAAAAAAGGGGTAGAGTTTGGAAAAGTTACCCAGGAGACAGGAGAGACTTACAGGATGGGACGACAAGAAAGATTAAATGTCAGGACTGCTCTGGGCAAGATTTGAAAACCTGTGAGCTCTAGGGTGGAAGATAGGATAATATGCAAGACAGAGATTACTGCTAAAACATCATGCATGAGTCAATAAGAACAAAAATAAAAGTGCACTGTATGTGGTAGAGAGGTGGCACAGGGACAGCGAAAAATAGAAGGTAAGAAAATGAAAGATGTAGGAAACTAAAACAGAGCGAAAAAAAGGAATAGTTACTGTGAAGAAATGCTGAGACCAAAGAAATTAACATAAATTAAGGCCAGGTGGGTGTTGAGGACCAAGGATTTGTTGTAATGCCAATTACCACCTGTGGAGCTCTGAGAAACTGGTGTCTTGGGAAGAATCCAGATTGCATGTCTCATGAAACAGACACCAAGGTCATGACCATCATGTTGTAGTGCATTATCTGCAACAGGATACTGTGGGTTGTCAGTATATACTCTCTGCCTATGCCCATTCATCCTAATATTTTCCTGTGTGACCATCATTCCTTCTTATGTAACCCTGTGTCAGGCTTATTGTCATCTATCTTGTTCAAATTGTCGTCTATTTTTTACCTTATGTGCCAGTCCACTCTTTTATTTATCTGTACCACTTAGGTTAAACAACACTTTGCCCCTACATCTTTTCTAGTACTGATTCCTATGGACATATAGGGGTTTATTGTTATTTATGTATTTGCATATAACAATTCTATTGTTGTCTACGAATTTGTCTACAACAATTTGTTTACAGTTCACTACATTACAGGGGCCCCTCCCAATCATCTCTTGCCAACTTATTTGCAAATTTGACAGCTGTTTTCTTTCCCACTCTCCACTTTCCTTGTTTATAAGTAATTGTTCCACATTATTATGTATTTGTTTTTTGCCTGACTGCTCTGATCATGTTTTACTGCCATCTCCTGCATTACTTTACCTGCCAAACACAGTATTTACATTTCCTACTATGACTTCCTCTTTCTGTTTGCCCAGTTTTTAAAATTTTGTATCTTTTCACCCCTTTCCCTATTGTTTTTTTTTCTTTTGCATTAATTTTTTTGTATTACATAGGCCACTTTTCTGGCAAGAAATTCTCACCCACTCATTACCTCTTGTTTATTATTGTCTGTTTTTAATACAAATTTTTTTGATTTTTCGATATTTTTCCTTGCTTTTCTTTCATTTTACTCTCTTTTTCCATCCTCCTTTTGTGTTTTTGCCACTCCCACCACCTCTAACATTCGAAACCCTCATCTCTTGTCATGATGAATCCTGTTACATCCTACATCTGTTCTTTTTGAAAACATGCTTTTGCACTGTCAAAACTAAGTAAGGTCCCATATTCCATTTCTTGAAGCCCGCTCGCCCTTGGTGTTACTCCCAAAGGCATAGTATTGTAAGTCCCAGTTTCTGGATATAATGCTACTCTACACCTGCCTACTTTACAGATTCAAATACAGCAATTTCTCAAACTTACCTCGCTAATCTTTGACCTATAGTCTCATCTGCCAGATTCCACTGCATCAGACTTCTCTCCTTCTACAAAATCCTACAGTTGTCTGCTCCCATGTCTCCTTGGATAGTATCATCTGGCAAGCTAACTTCAAATTGCAATAGCATGCCAGACTTCATCTCAAAAAGCTATCCCACCTTCTTCTAAGCTAGCCCAACAGTAGTGTTTCCCTTCCTGTCCCTCTGCAGCTCCCTAAACAGCCACACCATCAACTACCACTTCTCTCATACAAACTAAGCTAGGTCAACCTCCTTAACATCCCCCAGCCTTCACCACTGCCTGCCTACCCATCCCCTCCTGAATTATTTGCATTACTCAAGGGTCTCACTTTCAACCCTAAACCTGCGTCGAATCATACTGCTTTGGTAAAGGACCTACTTTCCTTCACACATAATGTCAACTGGAAATATCAATTTGGAATTCAATCCCAAAACCTTTTGAACAGCTAACCCTGCCTTGAACAGTTATGATCAAGATTCCAACTTGATTGACCACTACCACCTCAAAATCATCCCTTACAAGCATTCCAAGAATTCCTCACATTCAGCATTGGTTCATAACGCTCCCTCAGGTCCATACAACATTACTGTAACCTGACCTCTGCAGAACTCCAAGCTCTTTGTTCCCTAAAAGCTGATGACTCCATCATTATGCTCCCAGCAGACAAGGGATCTACAGCTGTGGTACTTGACTGACAGGAGTATGTAAATGAAGGTCTATGCCAGCTGTCTGACACCTCTACATACAGCATCTGCCATCAAGATCCCATTCTTGTGATACAGACTGATCATCAGTCCCTCTTTAAAACCTCAGGCCCCCTCAGAAAGATTAAGACTTCAATCCACAGAACTTCTTACCCCACCCAAACCATGCACCCCCATCTTTTACTTTCTTCCTAAGATCCACAAACCCCATCACCATGGCCATCCAATAATTTCTGGCTTCAAAACACCCACTGAACATATATCAGTCTTGGATGACCTACACCTGTAGTCCACAGTACAAAGACTTCCCTCCAATATTAAAGACACCAACCATTTCCTATATCATCTGAAATTTGTTTCTGTGCTACTCCCATCATACACATTGCTTGTCACATTGATGCCACCTCCCTATGCACCAACATTCCCCAAGCACATGGTCAGTCTGCTACTGAACATTTTCTCAGCCAGCACCCACCTGATTCTAAATCTATAACATCCTTCCTGCTCATCTTAATCAACTTGAAACTTATCAACAACTACAACTTGAAACTTATCAACAACTACTTCACCTTTGAGAGGCAGACACACAAACAGATCAGTGGTAAGGTCATGAGAACCAGGATGGTTCCTTTCTATGCTAACCTTTTCATGTTTCACTCGGAGAGGACCTTCCTGTGACCCATAAGTCTCAGCCCCAGTTTTGTTTAGGTTCACTGATGACATCTTTGCCATGTGGACTCACAGTGAGACTGACATGTTAAAATTCCTGGAATCTCTAAATGCACCCTCCTGATTATATTTCACATGGTCCTATTCAGAATCCAATGTAACTTTCCTTGATGTTGATCTCATCCTAACCTAAGGCCAGTTACACACTTCTGTCCACATTAAACCTACTAACAAACAACAGTACTTATATTTTGATAGCTAACATTCTTTCCATCTCAAATGTTCCCTTCCATACAGCCTTGGTATTTGAGGCAAACGTATCCGTTCAGATGACGACTCTTTATAGCATTACACCACCATTCTCACCTCACCCTTCACTAGCCTTCACCAGCCTAGTTCAAAAACAGATTTCCTGGGCCATCACTTTCAATCCTGGTACTGTTGATGCCTCCAAAAACCTACATAGGAGGAGACCACTTGTCACTCAGTATTATCCTGGGCTAGAATGTACTAATCAGCTGCTTCAACAAAGCCATGACTTCCTAAAATGAGGTAAAACAGGTCTAAAATTTTGCCCACCACACCTAGAATAGCTTTCTGTCATCCTCCCAATCCCTACAGTATTCTTGTTAGACCCTGTGCTTCTTCTGCACCCATCTCCGTACTATGGCTCCTACCACTGTGACCATCCCCACTGCAAAACTTACCCAATGCTCCCTCCCACCATGACCTATACCAGCGCTGCAACTGTAAAACGTATATTATCAAAGGCAGTGTCACACGTCATATACCAGAGGTTTTGTAAACAATATTTGGCCTTTTATACTGGTTTGACTACCACCACGTTATCAGTTAGGGTAAATGGGCATAAGAGAGTGTATAGTGGTGACACACAAAATCCTGTTGCAGAGCATGCTCTAGAACATGACGGTCATGATCTTGGTGCCTGTTTCATGACACATGCAATCTGGATTCTTCCCCAGGACGCCAGTTTCTCAGTGCTATGCAGGTGGGAACTGGTGGTACAACATGTCATCAGTTCTCTACACCCACCTGGCCTTAATTTACTTTAATTACTCTGGTCTCAGTATTTCTTCACAGTAACTATTCCTTTCTTCACTCTGTTTTAGTTTTCTACTCTTTCATTTTCCAACCCATCTATTTTCCACTGCTTCCCCCCACCTCCATCACAAACAATTCACTTAGATTTTTGCTCTTATTGACTCATGTATCTATGTTTTAGCAGTAATCTCTGTCTTGCAAAAGCTTGTAAATGTAATCCATTTTTTATATGTGTGTTCTCCTGCCACTGCTTGCTGAGTAGATTTTTTTATCTATCCAATTTTATAATGTTAGGAATCTGTAACACCCGTATTTGTTTTACTGTCAACTAGCTGTACTACAGAGTCTGCCAGAAAAATGTATACACTCCTTTTCAGTCTCCAAGATATCGATATTGTCATTGGATTTGAGTTACAAGTGTGTTGTAGTATGATCTTTGACTCAACAGATATTAGTACTTTCATTGCAGTACTGATAAAACAAGATGGCTGGAGCATGCTTGCCATTTGAGCAGTGAAAATTTATTGTGACTTGGTTTTCCAAGTTTCATAATGCCATTGAAGTGCAACGTCAGTGGAGGTGAGGGTTTGAAACACAACCGCCAACCCACCAAACAATTAAATGCAAGATTCGCAAGTTTGAATTGCATGGAATGATTTATGATATTTACAAAGGAAGATCAGGAACACAGCGTACAGATACATGTCCTGCTTTGTGAGCTTTTGTGTTGGAAATATTTGTTAATTCTAGGCAGAAGTCTGCTACGCAATGTGGACGTGAAGTGGGGGTTAGCAGTACAAGTTTACAAAAAAATTCTGAAAGCTGCAAAGTGGAAAGCTTACATTCCATGATTACTGTACATGATTAATGATGATGATCCTGATTGCTGAATGCAATTTTGCAAATGGTATCAGCAAATAGTAAGTGATGATGAACAATATGTAATGAAGGTACTGTGGAGTGACGAGGCACAATTTAAACTTAATGGAACCATGAGTTGGCATAACAGTGTGTACTGGGCACTGGAAAATCCACATGTTTATTTGGATAGAGTGGTCAATCTAACAGCAGTTCAAGTGTGGTGCAGACTATCATCTAGGGGCTTAGTAGGACCCTCTTTCTTTGATGCTACTGTCACTGGAGAAGTGTAGCTGGAAATGTTATGCACATCAATTTTGCCAGGTATACCTGCACTTTATGGAGCAATGAAGGGGGCTTCTACCAACAGGATGGGGTGCCACCACGCTACCACATAGCCGTATGAGTTTTCGGGATGACAGTTTTCCGGGGCACTGGATAGGATGAAGAAGGCCCAATGAGTTCCATTTACAGTCACCAGAACTAACCCCTATGGACTTCTACTTGTGGGGAACTGTGAAAGATAACGTCTATCGACGTGCACACTGGAGGAGCTTCGCCAGGAGATTACAGTGACATGTGCAGCGATCTCCACTGTAATACTGACTGATGTAGTTGCGGCGACCGCATGTCATTCTGTTATGTGTATAGCTGCCAATGGTGAACATTTTGAACATTTAAAATAACCATTTTCCAAACTAAAGGTTGTACAACATGGGTGATAATTGTTGTGTTGTGTTGTCTTCAGTCCTGTGTGATAATTATTAAATGCAAAATAAACGCATAAGTAATACTTTTCATTACTTAAACTGTGTATACATTTTTCTGGCAGACTCTGCATTGTTTAGCATAACAGCATTTAATTACTTTATAATTACTTTAATTCACAATACAAAAGTAACTGACAATGTAAATAAAATGTTTATTTAGGTTACTGGATTATATATTGAAATTCCACCAACACTAAAAAATAAGATACCCATATTTGAAACTGGAAATATGGTAGGAATACATCAGATATGTAGTTTCAGTGCAATTAACAAAAATGTGATCAGAATTGTTTATTTGAATCATTTCACTTAATTTTCTTGAAAGCAACAAATATATATTTGACTCTGTGTCCTATTTCATGTACTACAATTGTCATATCTGAATGATAACATTTTCTGTAATTCTGAACAACTTCAGTATTTGTAATTAACAAAATTACTACATGCAACATTGTTCTAATTGTTAACGAGAGTGTGTAAGACCCACGAGTAATCATGCAGGAGAGTCAGTACAATGTAAGATTTTGAGCTGCACTGTGATGTAATGCCAAATATATTTGTATACTCCTGAATCTTTCTTAGAGAACCATGCTGTTCTTGGCCCATTATCACTTAAGAAATTTACCCGGAAGGTTCAACTGCAGCAAAGCAAAAAAAGGAGTTAATTTTCAAGCTAATATTTTTTTTGAGTAATATGAAATACACTCATCCACTTCAAAATTAACATTTGTAAAGACTTTTACTCCGATTTACTTTTATTTGACAATTACTATACCCAGCAAGGCAGTTATATTGCATATTTAACTGAAGTTCAGCCTTATATGTAAATTAAATGTGGACAATAAACAGTACAGATATGAGCAGAACAGTAGCATTTAAAATGTGATGTCACATAAGGATGGTGAAGATATGATGAGTAGAATATCTAACAAATCAATACTGCAAAAATTCGGGAGAAAAGTTTTATGGCACAACCTGACTGAAAGAAATGACACGCTGATAGGATGCATCCTGAGGCATCATGGAATCATAATTTAGTAAGGGATGGAACAAAGTGTGGTGGGTAAAAACTGTAAGAGGACACCAAGGGTTAAATGAAGTAAGTACATTCATGTGGATGTATAGTACAGTGCTAAGGCAGGGATGAAAAGACTTAAGGGAGAGCAAGTGTGGAGAGTCACATCAAACCAATCAATATCACAACAACATCAAATATTTGGTAACATGAATCTCTTTATTGAGCAACAAATACTCCAAAGAGTTCTCATCTCATAAGAAATACTCTGAAAAAGGTTGCTACTCAATTTATTTGCTAAACAGTCTTTTTGTGCCTCCCACTTTCAATTTTTGTTGATATTTACTTGACCATTGCAAGTTATTTTTATATCAGACATTCTTAATAATTTGTTCTGAAGACTGCATAAGCTACACTATGGTATCTTTATACATTATGTGCAGCTGTAGTAGAAGACGCACAACACTGTGTAAGAGCTTAAATGAACTTATGACTAGTGTTATACTTATAACACAGAAAGCACCATTTACTTTCACTATGTAATATTTTTATTGGCACAAGATAAATCAAAACACAAAGAAATAGTTTTCGACAATCACGGTAACAGTCATGACGAATGTCTCACACCAACTAGTCAACAACCAAAGTAAGTAAAACGAAGTACAAAAAAGCAAAGATATTAATATTTTCTGGCTGTTCTGCCACAGAGCCCCCCCCCCCCCTTTCCCCGAGGAGTGTGGAGCGCATAGGAGGAGTGATGAGGAGTAAGTGATACAGGGAAGGTAAACCTTTAAGGCATGACGTAATCTTGAAGTCTGAGAGGTGGCCATACGGTGCGGCCAGCACGTGTGGTGGCAATAGGGGTAGGAGGATTCGGGGAAGATGAAGGAGAAGGGGGGGGGGGGGGGTTACTCTTATAAATAAAACATTATTGGAGTCTACATAGGCTGAAATGTCATTTTGTGAAGTACCAGGAGCCACACAGAAGCACTGTAATAGCTTAATATCTTTCTGGTCAGATGGCACAGAATTGTTTTGAATTTCAAATAAAAAAAGAAAAGTGTTCACAAGTTGTATTTTTATAGAGTCCACATCATAGTCACTCAAGTTCACTTGAAACACTAGTTCATTACTGCTGGCACTCGGAGGCGTGAAGTATAGAAGAGGGGGGCCTTGACTTGCAGAGAGTGTTTGATTAGCTTGTGGAGAAGGGAGAGGACAGGCCTCTGAAGTTTCCTGCAAAACAAATTCATTATCGTGTATGTCGGTGTCGTTAAGGATCCATGCTGGTTTCAAGCGCTCAACGGACACGACAGATGGTTTGTTCTTAAAGAGGATCGTATAAGTATTTTCAGAGCGTGACAGGACCCATTATGGGCCAGTGTAGGGTGGAGCAAGGGGTGGACGCACGGCGTCTTCTCTAAGCATCACATAGTTACAAGAACTGAGGTGTGGCTGAATGAAAACCAGAGGGGTAGCATGTGATCGAGGTTGCGGAAAACGTAACTTGGTGATATGCTGTCCAACCTGTTGTACCAACTCAGGAAGTTGATCCTCGGGAAGTAGAGGAGGATCACCAAGAAAATCCGCTGGAAGTGCGAGGTTTTCTCCATATACCATCTCAGCAACTGACGCTTTAAGGTCTTCTTTGAAAACCGTCCTCAAACCTAAAAGGATAAGGGGAGTGCCTCAGTCCAAGAGGAAGAATGACACATGAGAGCGACCTTCAGGGTACGGTGCCATCATTCTATTAGGCCATTAGATTGTGGGTGATAGGCTGTAGTTCTGAATTTGTTGATACCACACAGTTGACAGAGGCATTTAAACAGATTAGATTCAAACTGTCTCCTGTGGTCTGTGGTAAGTGAAGTAGGGCAACAAAACGAGAAAGCCAATGGTGGACAAAAGCGTTAGCTACAGTGTCGGCCATAATGTCCACAATGGGGATAGCCTCAGCCCAACATGTGGTACGATCTATCATGGTCAGTAAGTAACGGAAGTTGTTAGATATCGGTAACGGACCGACGATGTCCAAATGGAAATGACAGAATCTACCTGAGGGCACAGTAAATTTGCCTAATGGGGGCTTAGTATGTTTGTGTATTTTGGCTCTCTGGCAAGGTATGCATGCTCTTGCCCACCGATTACAATCTCTTTTTACATTAGGCCAAATGTATCTCTCTGTAATGAGGCGTGTAGTTGCACGAATGCTCGGGTGAGTGAGATTGTGGATTGTGTCGAAAACGTCTTTCCTAAGAGCTTTAGGGACTATGGGACGAGGATGACCTGTTTTAATGTCACAATACAAAGATCAATCATCATTAGGGAAGGCAAGTGGAGCAATTTGTAAGGAAGTATCAGAGTCAGAGAGAAGGTGCTGTATCTCTGGGTCGGATAGCTGGAGCTCGTGTAAGTGGTGAGTATCAATAGCTGTCGTCAGGGAGGACAGGCGTGACAGGTAGTCTGCTGCAACATTGTCGTTACCCCTGATATATTGAAAGTCTGAAACATATTGTAATACCAATCCCATATGGCGAAACCTTCTGGGTGGTACATCTAATGCTGGTTTGCGGAGAGCCTCAACAAGGGGCTTGTGATCTGTGTAAACTGTCACAAGTCGGGCTTCAATATCTGTACGAAAATACTTTACGGCCTTTTAAATGGCGTAAAGTTCATGATCAAATGGGGACCACTTTCTTTGCGTTTCGGTGAGCTTTTTTGAAAAGAAATGCAGGGGTGTAGTACCTGTTGGTAGGGTCTGTTGCAAAACTGCCCCAATGGCATTATCGCTAGCATCTGTGGTTATTGTCAGGGAGGCGTCAGGGTGAGGGTGAGACAGAGTAAAAGCGTTCACCAAGGCGTACTTAAGCGAGTCGAAGGCTCGCTGCATTGTCTGATCCCATTCTCTGTGTCTGTCACCTGTGGTATTCTTTCCCTTTAAGGCCTCAGTGAGAGGGGCTTGAAGAGATGCTGCATGTGGAATGTGGAGTCTAAAGAAATTTACCATTCCAAGGTAGCTACGTAACTCTTTATAGGTTTGAGGGAGGGGAAGCTCAAGTATTTGTTGTACTCTAATGCCTTTTTGCAGTCTAACACGGAGAAAAAATTGGCACCGAACACGGATTGTGAAAAATCGTGGATGCGTGGGACAGGGTAGTTATCAAGTAGTGTTCTGACATTCAAATGCCTATAGTCTCCACAGAGTCGAAAGGAATTGTCCTTTTTGGGAACGACATGTATTGGGGAAGACCACGCACTGTCCGAGGGGTGGACTATACCCAAGTGTAAAAGTTCATTAATACATTCTTTGGCAGTGGTAAGTTTTTTTGCATTGAGGTGTCGGGGGCAAGAACGGACAGACAGTCCCTGAGTTGTGTTAAGCCTGTGACAGACGCCCGTAGTAATGGCCTTGATTTTGTGAATAGGTGTGGCTGAAATAAGTGGAGGGACGCAGGAAGGAGCGACATTATCATCAGTGCGTGGCAAGTATGAAAGGGAACTAACCTGAAATATGTTATCATTGAACGGTAGTTCAGTGAAAGCTGCAGTGTTGTCTGTGAAGCTGCACTGTGTGACAGCCAGCGGGGTTCCATTGACTATGGTGTTACTGCACGAAGGGATTGATGCACGCGCATGAGTGGCGTCACCTGTAACAGCTGTCACCTCTGTGTTTTGATGAAAGGCGGACGGTGAAGCGCACGGTGAGGGATTGCTAGGCGGGTTGCCATCTTTGCAGTCCGGGTCGTGGCAGGCGCTGCTGTCGCTGCGTATAAACAGTGATGCGGTATGCAGGTCCCGTGTAGTTTCGTGCGTGTTATTTCTTTTAATCTTGATCCCCTCTCTAAACCCACACAATTCATCAGTCAGGACATCACAATGTTGAAGTAGCTTTGCATTGTCTTTGGACAGTTGGTCGATTTCAAGGCATTGCGTAACTAAGTTCACTATGGCAGCTTTGACCTCCTCAGATAGAATAGAAACTGTCTCTTTGTCTTGTTGACAGGATGTATTCGAGCTGCAGTCTGTCAGCGTGGATGGGGAAAATCTCGCCGAAAATTTTTGTTTAAAATCCACTGAGCAGAGGGCAGGTGTAATTAAGTCCAAAGAAATGTTATGACCATTTAAGAAGTACAATCCTAATACTGGCTCATCGATTTCTACTACCGAAAATGTCCATTCATAATTATGTGTATCATCGAAGTAAATGCGAAGTTGCGTTACACCATGAACCTTTAACGAGGAATTGTTGGCTACTCTGATTTTGTGAGGCGAATGCGTGATTGTAGACATGACCACTGAACGTGGAATGACACTCACATCAGCACTAGTGTCCACTAAAAACCATTTCTGAGAAGCTATATCCTGGATATACAAATGTTCGAGAGAATAATTCGGAAGTACTAGCCTGTGATCTGTTAGGCGACTTTAAGTCACAGTCCGGACCAGCGTGCCTATAGCGGCCCGCCATGCGTGTTTGGGCGCATTGCACAGGGTGAGCGGCAATTCCTGGCTGTATTACCGTAAACGGAGTGATACCAGCAGAGAGGATAAACTTGCTTATCCTGTGTTGTTACCGGGTGAAGGACGTCACTTGAAGCTGTGGTATGGATTGGTGAAGGACGGTATGGAATCTGGTGCTCAGCCAGTGTACTCTGTCTGTTGTTTTGGAAAGATTGGCGTCTGCCACGCGGGGGAGGCGTAATATCGAGGGGGGCTGATGCGTGTTGTCGTAATTGCCGTCTGCTTCACGTCTGCTGTGCAGCGAGCTACCATAATTTAAGTATTAACTGTAGTTTTCTTACTTGTCACTTCTTCTTCCATGTGTTTTTGCTTTTAGGAAGCTTTAATTGTCGAGTGCTAGTAATAGTGTTCCATAGATTTCGTGTTTGTTTTCAATACAGTCAGAGAGAGTCCCTTTAGTCAACCATAGTGCCAGTAGTGCTAGTGTTTGTTTTCAATACAGTCCAGAGACAGGTAGTGCTATTTCCATTGTTTTCTACAAGAAGTGGCTAGCAACCACAGTTTAGTCAACAATCAGCCGCCTTTAGTGAATTAGCAGTCTAGTTAAAAGTTGATTAACTCTCTACAGTAAATTGATTTCTTAGGATGGATAGGATGTGTGACTGCTGTGTACAGATGCAGGAGGAGCTGGCCACTGTTTGTGAACAACTGAATGCGTTGATGGCCGCGGTCAGCCGTCTTCAGGCTGCTGCCTCAAAGTGTAGTGGCAGTGGGGAGTCTGGTGTGTCGCATGGTACACCCCAGGTGTTACATGCTTCACCCACTGTCCCCGCTGTCGAGACATCTTCGTGAGTACCGGGCGCGGTTGGGCCACCCTCTCCCCAAGGGGAGTGGCGGGTTCAGCGGCGTTCGCGGTGCACGAGGCGGAGGGTCAATGTGGAGGCTGGCCATGTGGCATCGTCCGCTCTGCCTGTGAGGGGACACGTGGCCGCTCCTTCAGCAAGGTCCGAGCAGGCACACAGGGGGAGGGGTTTATAAGTTATTGGGAGCTCCAACGTTAGGCGGGTGATGGAGACCCTTAGGGAAATAGCGGAAAGGTCGGGGAAGAAGGCCAGTGTTCACTCTGCCTGCTTGCTGGGGGGGACTCATCCGAGATGTGGAGGAGACCCTTCCGGCGGCGACAGAGAGCACTGGGTGCACCTGACTGCAAATTGTTGCTCATGTCAGCACCAATGACTCCTGCCGTCTGGGTTCAGAAGTCGTCCTCAGTTTGTACAGGTGGTTGGCGGAATTGGTGAAGGCGGAAAGCCTTGCTCGCGGGGTGGAATCAGAGCTAACTATTTGTAGTATCGTTCCCAGAACCGATCGCGGTCCTCTGGTTTGGAGCCGAGTGGAAGGCTTAAACCAGAGGCTCAGACGATTCTGTTGAGATCTGGAGTGCAAATTTCTCGACCTCCACTATCGGGTGGAGAAATGTAGGGTCCCCCTGAATAGGTCAGGCGTGCACTACACGCCAGAAGCGGCTACAAGAGTAGCGGAGTACGTGTGGAGTGCACATGGGGGTTTTCTAGGTTAGAGAATTTCCTCCCTAGGCCCGACAAGACACCTCCTGAGACGTGGCAAGGTAGGATGAGGCAAATTGCAACAGGGAACCACAATATTAATGTGCTAATAGTAAACTGCAGGAGCGTCCATAGAAAGGTCCCAGTACTGCTCTCATTAATAAATGGTCACAACGCCCATAAAGTACTAGGGACAGAAAGTTGGCTGAAACCAGACGTAAACAGTAATGAAATCCTAAACTCAGATTGGAATGTATACCACAGAGACAGGCTGGACAGTGAAGGGGGAGGCGTGTTTACAGCGATAAGAAGTGCAATAGTATCAAAGGAAATTGACGGAGATCCGAAATGTGAAATAATTTGGGTGAAAGTCACGGTTAAAGCAGGCTCAGACATGGTAATTGGATGTCTCTATACGCCCCCTGGGGCTCAGCAGCTGTTGTGGCTGAGCACCTGAAGGATAATTTGGAAAATATTTTGAGTAGATTTCCCCATCATGTTACAGTTCTGGGTGGAGATTTTAATTTGCCGGATATAGACTGGGAGACTCAAACGTTCATAATGGGTGGCAGGGACAAAGAATCCAGTGAAATTTTTTTAAGTGCTTTATCTGAAAACTACCTTGAGCAATTAAACAGAGAATTGACTCGTGGTGATAACATATTAGACCTTCTGGTGACAAACAGACCTGAACTATTTGAAACAGTTAACGCAGAACAGGGAATCAGCGATCATAAAGCAGTTACTGCATCAATGATTTCAGCCATAAATACAAATATTAAAAAAGGTAGGAAGATTTTTCTGTTTAGCAAAAGTGACAAAAAGCAGATTACAGAGTACCTGACGGCTCAACACAAAAGTTTTGTCTCAAGTACAGATAGTGTTGAGGATCAGTGGACAAAGTTCAAATTGTCTCATAGATGACAAAATGGTAGATATCGAAATAGACGACAGAGGGATAGAGAAACAATTAAAATCACTCAAAAGAGGAAAGGCCGCTGGACCTGATGGGATACCAGTTCAATTTTACACAGAGTACGCGAAGGAACTTGCCCCCCTTCTTGCAGTGGTATACCGTAGGTCTCTAGAAGAGCGTAGCGTTCCAAAGGATTGGAAAAGGGCACAGGACATCCCCATTTTCAAGAAGGGACGTCAAACAGATGTGCAGAACTTTAGATCTATATCTCTAACATCAATCAGTTGTAGAATTTTGGAACACGTATTATGTTCGAGTATAATGACTTTTCTGGAGACTAGAAATCTACTCTGTAGGAATCAGCATGGGTTTCGAAAAAGACGGTCATGTGAAACCCAGCTCGCACTATTCATCCAGGAGACTCAGAGGGCCATAGACAAGGGTTCACAGGTAGATGCCGTGTTTCTTGACTTTCGCAAGGCATTCGATACAGTTCCCCACAGTCGTTTAATGAACAAAGTAAGAGCATATGGACTATCAGACCAATTGTGTGATTGGATTGAAGAGTTCCTAGATAACAGAACGCAGCATGTCATTCTCAATGGAGAGAAGTCATCTGAAGTAAGAGTGATTTCAGGTGTGCAGCAGGGGAGTGTCATAGGACCGTTGCTATTCACAATATACATAAATGACCTTGTGGATGACATTGGAAGTTCACTGAGGCTTTTTGCAGATGATGCTGTGGTGTATTGAGAGGTTGTAACAATGGAAAATTGTACCGAAATGCAGGAGGATCTGCAGTGAATTGACACATGGTGCAGGGAATGGCAATTCAGTCTCAATGTAGACAAGTGTAATGTGCTGCGAATACATAGAAAGATAAATCCCTTATCATTTAGCTACAAAATACCAGGTCAGAAACTGGAAGCAGTTAATTCCATAAATTATCTGGGAGTACACATTAGGAGTGATTTAAAATGGAATGATCATATAAAGTTGATCGTCGGTAAAGCAGATGCCAGACTGAAATTCATTGAAAGAATCCTAAGGAAATGCAATCCGAAAACAAAGTAAGTAGGTTACAGTACGCTTGTTCGCCCACTGCTTGAATACTGCTCAGCAGTGTGGGATCCGTACCAGATAGGGTTGATAGAAGAGATAGAGAAGATCCAACAGAGAGCAGCGCGCTTCGTTACAGGATCATTTAGTAATCGTGAAAGTGTTACGGAGATGATAGATAAACTCCAGTGGAAGACTGCAGGAGAGACGCTCAGTAGCTCGGTATGGGCTTTTGTTAAAGTTTCGAGAACATACCTTCACTGAGGAGTCAAGCATTATATTGCTCCCTCCTACGTATATCTCGCAAAGAGACCATGAGGATAAAATCTGAGAGATTAGAGCCCACACAGAAGCATACCGACAATCCTTCTTTGCACGAACAATATGAGACTGGAATAGAAGGGAGAACTGATAGAGGTACTCAGGGTACCCTCCGCCACACACCGTCAGGTGGCTTGCGAAGTATGGATGTAGATGTAGATGTAGATAATTTTCTTCTGTTGATTATCTTATATGCGGCGTCGGCCAGCAATAATTTTGCTTGTAGAGGTTCCTTATCATGTGATAGGAGCTGCAGTTGGATAGCTTGTGGCAGCTTTGCAACCCAGAAAGAAAGTAAAGCTTCATCTGGCATAGTTTTGCTATCGAAGACTGCTCTGATACGTCGCTACAGTTGTGAAGGAGTCGAGTCTTTGAGATGTACATCCTGCAGTATGTATAAAACAGACTCTTGCATAGTCTTAGCTAGACGTTCGCAGATCTGTTGTTATGCCAGTGCAATAACGATTTGCAGGGGCCACCGACAGCACTAAATCCTGTACCCACTCAGCGTGGTCCTCTAGGGCATTAATAAGCACAGTAAATTTAGCACTGTGTGAATCAATGTTTATGGCGGTGAATATAGTCTCTGCCAAAATAAACCACATATGCGGATTGTCCATCGTGAACCTTGGCAATTTAGGAATTTTCTGACTCTTGTGTTGTGGATGTAACAGATTTGATAGCACAGCAAACAGTAGTGGCAGTGTGTTTATGAAGCTCTCACTCGCGGCGTTTGCGGTGGCTAGTTTAAACACAGCTGGCGCGGGAGGCGCGGCAGGCGCAGCCGTGGCTGCGGAAACAATCGGGGTGGGACGACTGTCCAACCAGTAATTGTTGTCACTGAAATTTGTACCCATCTGTTTTTATAGTGAGTCTTGTAGTGGGTGGGGAGAGAATGTGTCCAAAACTGATTTATCAGCAATATATGGGGAGCTCCAAGTGATCTGTGGGCTCGAAAAGTCTGTGAAGTTCATAGTGTTGTGGCACTGTTGCACACTACATGTCACAGGAGTGTTGTACATACGATGCACTGTAAGTCACAAATTTAGGCACGGCACTCATGATTGGTTTGTTATAGACGAATGTAGAAAAAGGTTTCATAGCAGGTGACATCACTGACGGTGTTGAAAGAGTCCACAACGGCATTGTTGATGACAGAGGAAACTCCACGGTGTTGTACTTATCTTCCAATTTTATCCCAGTTGTTGGTGGCGTTGTGCGTAGGAAACCATGGAAAGGCAATGTAGAGGCACCATTAGTATCATGTTGTAGTTCGAAAGAAGCGGAAGGTGAGTGATGTGGAGACGTCGAAGTAAACGGCCACATTGTCGAATCGGACGTATGTTGCGCATCGGAGGTCACCAGTATGGCGAGTGTTATAACACAGAAAACATCATTTACTTTCACTATGTAATATTTTTATAGGCACAAGATAAAGCAAAACACAAAGAAATAGTTTTCGACAATCACTTTAACAGTCATGTGAATGTCTCGCACCAACTAGTCAACAACCAAAGTAAGTAAAATGAATTACAAAATAGCAAAGATATTAATATTTTCTGGCAGTTCTACCACAAACTGATTTGAATTTTAACATGAAATTAACTACATTCAAAGCTAAGTAAATATGTATAATCAGTGTGCGCATTTACTCACATCCTCAACTTGACTTTAGAAATAGCTGCCAGGCTATTCAAAATAACAACCTCAAGTGGTGCTGCTGCATTGATTTCAATCCATGATATGTTCTCCTCTGTTGCAAAATCCTGTAACAATTGATAACAAGATAACTGGTATGAAGATTAATTGAGTAACTTGTGTACTTTATGCATGTTTTCTACTAGTGAATAAATGAGATTACAACGTTCATAACTATTCAATAGCTACTGTGCACCCCCCCCCCCCCCCCCCACTTGCTCCACTTGCTCCACGTCTCCCCCAACCCCCCTTGCTCTTTTCTGCCCTCTACCATTCCAAGTTATTTTGATAATCAAACACAAATCTGTTTAATGCCTCAACAGTTGTCATGACAAAAAATGCAAAGAACAAAAAAGGCAGTGTAGCATAGTTGTAGTGGTTAATAAAAAAAAAGAGAGAATAAAAGAAAAAGATAAAAAGGTCGAAAATGTGGGAAGAAATGGTGAATAAAAAAGGGGGTTTTAAAATCGTAAATGACCGTGCAAAAAGGAAAGAATGGAATGCAAATCGGACTTTGCATTAATAACAGAAAAGCTATCGGACTTTGTTATTCGGAAAAGCTATTGTTGGGGTGTTCCTTGTGGCGTTTTTGAGCAAAAGTTAAACCAATTTTCACTACAAAAGTTATTGAAAAGAAACAGAGAATAACAGAATGTAACTGACACGGGGAAGTGGCGTAGACGAGAGATCATCCTTTACCAGATTAACTTATCTTCTTTCGGGCGGCGTCCACGTCTTCAAAAATCTCCTTCATTTCAGCGTGAAAAAATCTGCTCCGAAATCTTGCAATAGTCCAGGGATCACTAATTTATACCAATTAAAATCATCTTGATACTGTATGCAATTTAATTCACTTTGCTACTTCCATCCACCGAATTTCTTAATAACTTCCACAATGTCAAACATTACAATCAGATCAAGATTAGCCATTAAGTTTTTACGTCAGCATCCGATCACGCCTGCCTTAAGCTACCGCTATCAAGAGACAATTGAAAATGGATAGAAAAACAAAAAAGGTTACAATTTTGGTATTTTCTCTGCCGTCAAGCGCTCATACCGCTGCGACGGGATATTTTTTATCTGAGGGAACGAGTGTAGCGCGGCGAAATTCAAAGTCCCGCTACATAATGACCAAATTGTGAAATAGGATATTATTACAATGTGAATATCATAAATTAATAAATTTGTTTAGAACTGCTATGGAAACACAGTTTAATGCCACAGAAGTATAGGGTTAAGAGAAAATTGCATTGTTAATTTTCACTATATATGTACCAAAATATTTAATATGCATTAAATGTTGTCAAATACTTGTATCCATGGGCTTGATCCCTTTCTGTACTAACACTGAATCTTTTGAAATATCTGTGAAGAATACATTTAGATTTTCTATATTTGTTTCTTGTTGCAAAGAACAATATCAGTTGTCTTATTATCAAGAATCTGTCAAATTATTTGGTTTTTTAAAGAAGTGTTTGCAAGTTGTTTAGAGAAAGCACACCTATGCGTACCTGAGCATTAGTCTTCAGAATCTGAAATGATGCATGTTTAATCCAACCATTTAACATGCTATTGTCAACCTTCATTATTTTCCTGTCACAAATATAGAATCATGATTGCATGTAAGTGTGTACAAATTTATTAGCTTTTACAGTTGGCAAAGGATTTCTTATTCTTATTGTTACAGATATAGTGTCTCCAACCAGGTAACCTGTGATGTAATAGTTTTCACTTAAAATTAATTGATACAGAAGATATCAGGATCTGAGGATATTGTAATTGATAAAGTCATTTTTGAAAGAGCCTTACTCCAAATTTTGACAAAATGAGTTAGGAACAGTACTAAATTCTACATACAGAGATACACCTTTCTGCATGAAAAGGGCTTTATTCGGTACATTGTAAACATGCTTTTTTGACCTCATTTTTGAAGGGTCTTTACTTCTGAAATACTGCCCTTTCAATGGTGATCATCATTGCAACCTATCTGCTGAATGCTTAAAGCACCACACATTACATTTTGCTCTTTGTAATTTAAATGTTCTTATTTTTTAACAGTGCTGTGAGCTGTAAAATGGCATGAAGTAATTAGCTGGAATGTAGTGAAAGTACCAAGAATCTTTGATGGAATGTAACAATATAATGAAAAGGGTAGTTGCTACTCACCAAATAGCATAGATGCTGAGTCACAGAAAGGCACAATAACAAGACTGTCGGAAAGTTAGCTTTTGCCCAACAAGACCTTTAAGAAAAATAGACAACATAGACAACATACCCCCCCCCCCCCCACACACACACACAAACAAACACTCACTCACGCAAATGCAACTCAAACACACATGACCACAGCCTCTGGCAGCTGGGGCTGGACTCTGAGCAGAAGTGCATTGTAGGAGAGGCAATGGGGTGGGGTTAAGGAGCCAGCTGGGGCAGGGAGGGGGAAGGATAGCAGTGTAGGGGTTGGGGAGAGTAAAGTGCTACCGGGAGCATGCAGCGATGTACGTATGTACTTTTACGTCTTTTTTCCACCACTATGGATCTTTGCTCCTTCCCTCTGTCTCAGTACAGAAAATTTTTATTCCTAGCCAGAACCCAAACCCACATACTGTCCCTGCATTGTTGCTTGGCTCATGGAATCCCCACAAATAACCTTTCCACCTCAAAAAACCCTCAGATCTGCTCGTTCTCTCCTCCCACCTTGGACTACCACTGTCCACCACCTGTACAACAACCTCAGAACCTCCCCCATGTTCCCTCATAGCTGACAAACTTTGTCTCGCAGACCTACTGCATTTACCACACCCTCCAAAACTCCCTCCCATCACCACACAGAATCCAGAACCTAAACAGACCCGAAACACAGTCATGAACCTTTCCTCCTCCCACAGAAGTATCAGGCCTTTCAAAGGCCTTGCCCTTTGCCTCAACCCCAAATTCAAGCATGCAGGACTTGTTAAAGACTTTCCCTCTTCTTCCAGTCCATACAACGGAAACATTTTTTCACAACCAGCCCTACCAATCAGACTCAACCAAAGACCAATGTTGAACCCTGCCTGACTCAGTTCACTCCTTGATCCAAGCATGATCCACCCCCACTGCCCCCAAATCACCCCCTGTTAACTTTCCAGAATTTTTAACTTTCAACCATCCCTCACCATCTTTCCCCAAATCACTCAACATGCAAACTAACCCTATATCCACAGAAAGATCTACAATCCACCACTGATCTCAATCCTATAATCCTACCTACTGACAATGGCTCTACCACTGTTGTTTTGAACAGCAAGGATTACCTGGCAAAATGACTCCACCAGCTGTAAGATTCATCCACCTCAATCACCGCCACAGTGACCCCCTTCCAGAAATCCAACAGGATCTCCAGTACCTCCTCGAATCCTTAGCCCTTCCCAGAACCTCTCACCAGAGTCCACGTTTCTCCTCACCCCTACCACTCCCTGCCTTCTACATGCTTCCTTAAGTCCATAAACTCAACCATCCAGGACACCACCTTGTCGCTCGTTACTGTGCCCCCACTGAGAGAATATCTGATATCATAGCACAACACCTTCAGCCTATTACCCACAACCTACCCTCCTATATAAAAGATACAAACAGTTTCTTCCACTGACTCTCCACTGCTCCTGTACCTTTACCACATGGTGTCCTGCTCATCACTATTGATGACACATCCCTTTACACTAACATCCCTGATGCTGATGGCCTTACCACTATTGAACACTGTCATTCCCAATGCTTGACAGATTCCAAATCAACCACATCCTTCGTAGTTGCCAAGACCAACTATATCCTCGCCCAGCTTTGCTTCCCCTTTGAAGGCATTAACTACAAACAAATCCAGGGTACACCTATGGCAACCTGCATGGCAGCATCCTATGCCAACCTATCCATGGGCAGTCTATAGGAATCTGTCCTAAACACCCAGAATCCCTAACCCCTCACCTAGTTCAAATTCACTGATGAAATCTTCGTGATCTTGATCAAGGGTGAGGATACCCTATCCGCATTCCTCCAGAACCTCAACACCTTCTCCCCCATTTGCTTCACCTAGTCCTACTCAACTCATCAAGCCACCTTTGCGATGTTGACCTCCACTTCAAAGATGACTACTTCAATACCTCTGTCCATATCAGATCTACCAATCACCAGCAATACCTCCACTTTGACAGCTGCCACCCTTTCCATACCAAGAAGACCCTTATATACAACCTAGCCACCCTTGGCTATCCCATCTGTAGTGATGAGCAGTCCCTCTCAAAATATACCAAGGGTCCCACTGAACCCTCTAAAGGTCATAATTACCCTCCCAGCCTTGTACAAAAACAGATCCCCCATGCCTTATCTCTAAAGTCACCCACAACATCCCAAAGTCCAACTGTCTGGCCAAAGAGGAGCATTCCCCTCATGACTCAATGCCACCCATGACTGGAATGACTGAGTTACATTCTCTGCCAGGGTTTTGATTACTTCTCGTTACGCCCCGAAATGAGAAATGTCCTATCCACAATCCTTTCCACCCCTCTCAGAGCAGTATTCTGCCACCCACTGAACCCACACAATATACTCGTCAATCCCTACACAACTCCTGCTCCCGACACCTTGCATCATGGCTCATATTCCTGTAATAGACCTAGATGCAAGACCTATCCTATACATCCTCCCACCACCACCTACTCCAGTCCAGTCCAAACATCACCTATCCCATCAAAGGCAGGGCTAAATGTGAAACCAGTCATGTGATCTATAAGCAAAGCTACAACCACTGTGCTGCATTCTACGTGGGCGTGACAACCAACAAGCTGTCTGACCACATGAATGGCCACAGACAATCTGTGGCCAAGAAACAACAGGACTGCCCTGTTGCTGAGCAAACCACCCAACACCACATCCTTCATTTCAGTGACTGCTTCACAGCCTATGCCATCTGGATACTTCCCACCAATACCAGTTTTTATGAAACGCACATGTGGGAACTCTCCCTGCAATATATCCTACGTTCCCGTAACCCTCCTGGCCTCAATCTTTGTTATTCATTGTAGTTACCCACCAGCCACTTCCCTGTTTCCATTCCAGTACTACACAACCCACATTTCACCAACACAGCAAGTGTTTTTACTACTTTTCTTTTCCAATATCTCCCCCCCCCCCCCCCTCTCCACCCTCTCTCTCCTGCCCTCCATCTAACCACCCGACTGCACCCAGCTGCCCTTCTCTCCACCTCATTCCTGCATGCTTTCAGCAGCACTTTACTGTCCCCCACACCTACCCTGCGACCCCTCCCCCTCCCTGCCACAGCTGCCTCATTATCCCCAACCTGTTACCTCTCCCATAAAGTGCTGTTGCTCGCAGTGTGGCTCCAGCTGCCAGAGATAGTGGCCATATGCGTGTAAGTTGCATTTGCATGTGTGTGTGTGTGTGTGTGTGTGTGTGTGTGTGTGTGTGTGTGTGTGTGTTTACTGTCGACAAATGCTTTGTTGGCCAAAAGCTAACCTCCTGACTGACTTTTTGTTGTGCCTTTGTGCTACTCAGCTTCTCCACTGTGTTGTTAGTAGCAAGTATCATTTTCATTATATTCACACCAAGAATCTTTTATTTCCGGATGTATCTTGTTTTTAATTTTGAAAACAATTATGCTGGATTAGTGGCTATTAACAGGAACAAAATGCCACACATAACGTTTACTTGAATATACCTGGCATGAACATATGTATTTCTATGACGATCTGATGAAAAGGCCTGTATGTAAGAGCACTGCTGCTGATGATGACCAGAGTAACCATTTTGTATGTACTTTGATTGGACTTGCAATACTGTGAAAATGTATGAATGCAAAAGAAACAACTCAGAACACCACAAAAAACTTAGCTTGACCATGTAAATGATTTACTTTCTAAAGGAAAGGACATTATTTCACAATTTCGGACTTATTTTCAGAGAGATTGCAAAACTTAGCAGCTGTAGTTATGGCAAAATATCAATTTCGTCCTGTTCTTTGAACATTCCATATACTCACCTGCAGAATGTTTCCTTAGTCCCTGAGAGGGTTAAGGTCCATTCAAAAATGACTGTATCAGTTTCATTACCATATAAAAATACATATGTTAAAACTGAAAATTAAAAACCAACTTCCTGTTTAGCTTTGTAGAACAATTGTTCAGAATTCTGAGAAAGTTACTTGTTTAGCTTAAATTTCTGAACCAGTGATTCAAAAGTTATTAAGATACAATTTCAAGCCACCACCAGTTTTTATATTTCACAATTTTGTTCTGATAATATTGAAGACTGAAATTTTCTGAGCAAATGATATTCTTAGATTTTCCATACTTTGCTTTTTTAAGGAAATACTCAAAGTTTTAACTTTTGTTAAGTAAATTATAACTGGCAGCTGGCCGAGAAGCTGGGAAATTTTTGTTGAACATGAAGTTATGGTATTATTACAATATCAAAAAGTAGTCCTTTTAGTTTCTGTTGTGCTTTTTATTTCTGTAAAACACAAGGGTAAAAAAAACATTGGCTACATGAAGTAAATAGTCCAAGTTACTTTTGTAATTTTTCTGTGTTATTTCAATAATTATTGAAGCATCCTCTTGTAAATCACTAAAGCCATGAAGTGATGCATTTCAATCAAAAGGTGAGGCTATATAAATAGCTGTACATAATCTAGGATTGGGGAGTTAGACTGTGAATTCATAAGAGCATAGTTTATGCTAGCAGTAATGCTGAAAGCCTGTGTGAAGTGTATGCACAGGGTTACTATCAGAATGGTGAAGAACAACATCAATGTAATGGAGATGGTGCATGAGTAAAACTACTAAACTTTCTTTAATAAATGTGTTTTGTAACTTAAAAATGAACAGTTACAACATTGTTACATTTCTAGACTGTCTTAGTGAATAGTAGCTGGCACCATCAATATTATAATATTATAATGGGAATAATCTGCCAATAAATAACACCATGTGTTGGTGTACCTAATTAACAAGATTACCACAGCATATTCCAGTACACTTCCATCTCAGAGATTTCAGTTCCACAGTTCACACTGTCAAATTTGATGTGAAGATTGACATGGTAAGGAATGCACAAAATGTAAATGTTTCAAGATATGTATTTAATCCCACACAGTGCAATCACATTATATACATACATTAAGGCAGAAATCAGTAATTCTGACAATAGATTTAAGTCTCTATAATTACTTATTTAAATGGAAGGCAGTCACAGGTAGCAGGTATGTTTACCAGTGACGTTGCGTGAGGGGAGACTTTGAGACTTACTGTCCCCTGTTTTCGTGTTCAAAAAAGATGCAATAGTAATTCACAACAAAAATATAAAAAACTTTCTGCTAGGAGCTCTAAATGTGTGAAGACATCAGTTTTGTAGCCCGTGCCGCACCCTTAGTATTGGTGTATTTGCCTGCTTGAGACTCGACTGCTCTTAGTCTCTGCCTCCCTTCCCTTACCTGGCTGTGTTAGTGGCATTCTCTGCTCCCCTCCACTTTCCCTCTTCCACGAAGGCCAGTGTGCTGCACTTGCTAGCAGGTATCAAGACTAGTCTCTGCCGCTTCTATGCTGGATTTTAACATGGAAGTGAACATTCGCGCGATTTGTGTTCATAGTCATTCTTGTGTGATTTTAGTGCATATTTTCGTTGTGTCACCACCATGAGTGAGCCAGCAACTGCACGTCTTATAGAATTTTTATTAACGATGCCTTTTACTACATTAACGTACCGTACAAAAAAAAGTGCAAATTGAAGGACAAACAACCTACTCCTATACTCAGTTTAGTTTTAAGTGAAGCCAAACAAAAATGCACTTTTCAGACAGCCTGCTATGAAAAGTATACTTGGCTGACTGCGAATGCAGTTAACAGCAGATTATGTTGTTATTATGTCTTCTGTTTGGTGGTGAAAAGGAATGGTGCAATGAGGACATTTGTACAATAAAGAACTTTGACAGGAAAGTGCCAAAGCATCAGATATCAAAATGTCACCTGCAGAACAACGAATCATTTCAGTTATTGGGCAAAAGTAGAATTGAGCATGCCCCTTCTGAAGCCGCTCGTCTGACAGCAACAAAATACAATGAACAAGTTGCATCCAACAGGACAGTACAGGCTTGTCTCACTCAGGCAATTGTATTTCTTTGTAAACAAGAACTAGCCTTTCGTGACCATTGAGAAGACAAATCCTCCAGCTTCGAAGGTAACTATCTGGAATTGTCAGATTTACTAGCTCAAGGAGAGCAGTTAATCCGAGACCATCTGTCATCATCTTCAACCTTTAAAGGAACTTCTCCAGATACACAGAATGATGTAATAGAAATGATAACGCTGGCAGTTAATGAGAAAATAGAATCTGAAATTCAGAACTGCAATTTCATTTCGATTCAGGATGATGAAACATTAGACGTGTCATGCAAGAGTCAAATGAGTATAGTATTCAGATACTGTATTGCAGACAAAATTGAGGAAAGATTCGTTGGATCTTATGATGTTCCTGGAGATAAAACTGCTGCAGGTTTGTCAAACATTATTAATGCAGCATTGAAGGAATGGAATGTGGAAAGAAAAGTGGTTAGTCAAACATATGATGGCACTTCAGTAATGGCGGGCAGAGAAAGAGTACTACAACAATTGAGAATCAGTTCTGTCCCTATGCGGTGTTTACGCATTGTTACGCACACCAACTGAATTTGTTACTGTTACATGATTCCAAAATCATACGACAAATACGCATGTTTGTAAGTGATCTTACTGCATTCCATTTGTTTTTCAGCAAATCATCAAAAGAACTGTATTGCTAACTGAGAAAGGATTTAAACTGCGACATCAGAGCTATATAGTGTTCTTAATTATATAATTGATGATTCAGACTCTCAGTGGGACCAGAATCTTTGAGCTGTGCTGTGGGAATGAAACGACGGACGGATGATCCTACGTTTGTCTTCTTGCTTCATTTCTACTGAGGGTACTTTGTTTATGTTGATCATTTCTTTAATGTTCTTCAGTCAAAATCTGTCAGTATAACTGTTTCCCATGACGAAATAAAAACTGTTTTGAGAAACTTACGACAGTTAAGAACAGAAACAATCATTGATGAATGCATTAAATGCAGCTTGTGTTTGAATGGCAACTTATCATTCTGTAACAGTCAAAAGACATCTCTCAGGGCACTAATTTAAGAGATACTGGATTTGCATATTGTTCAGATGGAAAGAAGATTTCAAGACTTTCCCCAAATTCGTTTTGCTGAACTTTTGAATGAAAAGTGTTTCCCGAACTATCAAAAAGAATTACCAAAGTTGAAACTGCATCAGTTATTAGAACAGTACCCTTTTTTTAAAACACGAACAACTTGAAAATGAACTGTGTAACATGTGTGCTGATGAGAAAAAACACTTATCTCCAAGAATCCTCTTAAAGTACATTTTCAACAATGATTTAGACTCTGTTTATGAATAAACAACAAAGTTGCTGCTTTTGGTTTTGACCCTACCTGCAACTACAGCAAGAAGTGAATGAAGCATGAGTACTCTTAAACGAGCAAAGAATTATTTAAGGAATTCCATGTCCAACAACTGGCTGACGTGTTTGAGCACATTATCAATAGAAAAGACACTACTTGGAGAGCTGGCTTCAAATGGCTCTGAGCACTATGGGACTTAACTTCAGAGGTCATTAGTCCCCTAGAACTTAGAACTACTTAAACCTAACTAACCTAAGGACATCACACACATCCATGCCCGAGGCAGGATTTGAACCTGTGACGATAGCAGCCGCACGGCTCCAGACTGTAGCGCCTAGAACCGCTCGGCCACACTGGCCAGCACTTGAAGAACTATCCAGTGATCAGATCTTTGTAGACCGAGTTATAGACTTCTTTGTGGAAAGGAAAGACAGGCGCATTGCACTTGTGTACAAGAAAATATAAGTGCTTCTTCTCTTGCTGCTGGAGTTCTACAAATGTGTTTCTTGAACAAATTAGTTATTATTATTATTATTATTATTAGTGGTAGTGGTAGTGGTAGTAGTAGTAGTAGTAGTAGTTGTTGTTGTAGTTGTAGTTTTTGTTGTTTTACTTGATGCATTTTGTTTCATTAGTTTAAATTATTGTTAATTGTACTATTTTGTCTCCCTATAATAAATGTAGAGTCTCCCCAACCTTTAAAACCACGCTACGCCACTGATGTTTACTAATCATTTCTTAAATGTAATAGAAAATATGAAAATAAACAGTTCAAGGGAAAAATGAAGGCAGCAAGTTGAAAAAGCAATGTGCACATAAAATTCATTCATATGTCTCACCCACTTATTCTTTTGAAATTAAGAAAATTATACATTCTCTAACAAATTAAAGCTAATCTGGATGTTACCATACAGTAAGTCCTGCCTTTTCTGAAATATGTAATACATCACTTACACAGAGTATTTTTCCAGAGAGATTGAAATGTGCCAATGCTAAACCCATTGTGAGAGACCATTTTGTTTTGAAGATTATATATATATATATATATATATATATATATATATATATATATATATATATATATATATATATATATATGAATATAACAGAGGGAAACATTCCACGTGGAAAAAATATATCTAAAAAGAAAGATGATGAGACTTACCAAACAAAAGCGCTGGCAGGTCGATAGACACACAAACAAACACAAATATACACACAAAATTCAAGCTTTCGCAACAAACTGTTGCCTCATCAGGAAAGAGGGAAGGAGAGGGAAAGACGAAAGGATGTGGGTTTTAAGGGAGAGGGTAAGGAGTCATTCCAATCCCGGGAGCGGAAAGACTTACCTTAGGGGGAAAAAAGGACAGGTATACACTCGCACACACACACATATCCATCCACACATACAGACACAAGCAGACATATTTAAAGACAAAGAGTTTGGGCAGAGATGTCAGTCGAGGTGGAAGAGTAGAGGCAAAGAAGTTGTTGAGAGACAGGTGAGGTATGAGTGGCGGCAACTGGAAATTAGCGGAGATTGAGGCCTGGCGGATAACGAGAAGAGAGGATATACTGAAGGGCAAGTTCCCATCTCCGGAGTTCGGATAGGTTGGTGTTGGTGGGAAGTGTCCAGATAACCCGGACGGTGTAACACTGTGCCAAGATGTGCTGGCTGTGCACCAAGGCATGTTTAGCCACAGGGTGATCCTCATTACCAACAAACACTGTCTGCCTGTGTCCATTCATGCGAATGGACAGTTTGTTGCTGGTCATTCCCACATAGAATGCATCACAGTGTAGGCAGGTCAGTTGGTAAATCACGTGGGTGCTTTCACACGTGGCTCTGCCTTTGATCGTGTACACCTTCCGGGTTACAGGACTGGAGTAGGTGGTGGTGGGAGGGTGCATGGGACAGGTTTTGCACCGGGGGCGGTTACAAGGATAGGAGCCAGAGGGTAGGGAAGGTGGTTTGGGGATTTCATAGGGATGAACTAACAGGTTACGAAGGTTAGGTGGACGGCGGAAAGACACTCTTGGCGGAGTGGGGAGGATTTCATGAAGGATGGATCTCATTTCAGGGCAGGATTTGAGGAAGTCGTATCCCTGCTGGAGAGCCACATTCAGAGTCTGGTCCAGTCCCGGAAAGTATCCTGTCACAAGTGGGGCACTTTTGTGGTTCTTCTGTGGGGGATTCTGGGTTTGAGGGGATGAGGAAGTGGCTCTGGTTATTTGCTTCTGTACCAGGCCGGGAGGGTAGTTGCGGGATGCGAAAGCTGTTGTCAGGTTGTTGGTGTAATGTTTCAGGGATTCCGGACTGGAGCAGATTCGTTTGCCACGAAGACCTAGGCTGTAGGGAAGGGACCGTTTGATGTGGAATGGGTGGCAGCTGTCATAATGGAGGTACTGTTGCTTGTTGGTGGGTTTGATGTGGACGGACGTGTGAAGTTGGCCATTGGACAACCCCATTCCCGATGTCCAGGCAGAGCTTCAAGGAATCCTCAGAACCTTAGGCCCCCTGCAAAACCTTTCACCTGACTCCATCAACCTCCTGACCCCACCGACACCCCGCACCCCAACCTTCTACCTTCTTCCTAAAATCCACAAACCCAATCATCCCGGCCGCCCCATTGTAGCTGGTTACCAAGCCCCCACAGAACGTATCTCTGCCTACGTAGATCAACACCTTCAACCCATTACATGCAGTCTCCCATCCTTCATCAAAGACACCAACCACTTCCTTGAACGCCTGGAAACCTTACCCAATCTGTTACCCCCGGAAACCATCCTTGTAACCATTGATGCCACTTCCTTATACACAAATATTCCGCACGTCCAGGGCCTCGCTGCAATGGAGCATTTCCTTTCACGCCGATCACCTGCCACCCTACCTAAAACCTCTTTCCTCATTACCTTAGCCAGCTTCATCCTGACACACAACTTCTTCACTTTTGAAGGCCAGACATATCAACAATTAAAGGGAACAGCCATGGGTACCAGGATGGCTCCCTCGTACGCCAACCTATTCATGGGTCGCTTAGAGGAAGCCTTCTTGGTTACCCAGGTCTGCCAACCCAAAGTTTGGTACAGATTTATTGATGACATCTTCATGATCTGGACTCACAGTGAAGAAGAACTCCAGAATTTCCTCTCCAACCTCAACTCCTTTGGTTCTATCAGATTCACCTGGTCCTACTCCAAATCCCATGCCACTTTCCTTGATGTTGACCTCCACCTGTCCAATGGCCAACTTCACACGTCCGTCCACATCAAACCCACCAACAAGCAACAGTACCTCCATTATGACAGCTGCCACCCATTCCACATCAAACGGTCCCTTCCCTACAGCCTAGGTCTTCGTGGCAAACGAATCTGCTCCAGTCCGGAATCCCTGAAACATTACACCAACAACCTGACAACAGCTTTCGCATCCCGCAACTACCCTCCCGGCCTGGTACAGAAGCAAATAACCAGAGCCACTTCCTCATCCCCTCAAACCCAGAATCCCCCACAGAAGAACCACAAAAGTGCCCCACTTGTGACAGGATACTTTCCGGGACTGGACCAGACTCTGAATGTGGCTCTCCAGCAGGGATACGACTTCCTCAAATCCTGCCCTGAAATGAGATCCATCCTTCATGAAATCCTCCCCACTCCGCCAAGAGTGTCTTTCCGCCGTCCACCTAACCTTCGTAACCTGTTAGTTCATCCCTATGAAATCCCCAAACCACCTTCCCTACCCTCTGGCTCCTATCCTTGTAACCGCCCCCGGTGCAAAACCTGTCCCATGCACCCTCCCACCACCACCTACTCCAGTCCTGTAACCCGGAAGGTGTACACGATCAAAGGCAGAGCCACGTGTGAAAGCACCCACGTGATTTACCAACTGACCTGCCTACACTGTGATGCATTCTATGTGGGAATGACCAGCAACAAACTGTCCATTCGCATGAATGGACACAGGCAGACAGTGTTTGTTGGTAATGAGGATCACCCTGTGGCTAAACATGCCTTGGTGCACAGCCAGCACATCTTGGCACAGTGTTACACCGTCCGGGTTATCTGGACACTTCCCACCAACACCAACCTATCCGAACTCCGGAGATGGGAACTTGCCCTTCAGTATATCCTCTCTTCTCGTTATCCGCCAGGCCTCAATCTCCGCTAATTTCCAGTTGCCGCCACTCATACCTCACCTGTCTCTCAACAACTTCTTTGCCTCTACTCTTCCACCTCGACTGACATCTCTGCCCAAACTCTTTGTCTTTAAATATGTCTGCTTGTGTCTGTATGTGTGGATGGATATGTGTGTGTGTGCGAGTGTATACCTGTCCTTTTTTCCCCCTAAGGTAAGTCTTTCCGCTCCCGGGATTGGAATGACTCCTTACCCTCTCCCTTAAAACCCACATCCTTTCGTCTTTCCCTCTCCTTCCCTCTTTCCTGATGAGGCAACAGTTTGTTGCGAAAGCTTGAATTTTGTGTGTATATTTGTGTTTGTTTGTGTGTCTATCGACCTGCCAGCGCTTTTGTTTGGTAAGTCTCATCATCTTTCTTTTTATATATATATATATATATATATATATATATATATATATATATATATATATATATATATATATATATATATATATATGGTCATAATAAAGGGAAACATTCCACGTAGGAAAAATATATCTAAAAACATAGATGATGTGACTTACCAAATGAAAGTGCTGGCAGGTCGACAGACACACAAACAAACACAAACATACATACAAAATTCAAGCTTTCGCAACAAACTGTTGCCTCATCATGAAAGAGGGAAGGAGAGGGAAAGACGAAAGGATGTGGGTTTTAAGGGAGAGGGTAAGGAGTCATTCCAATCCCGGGAGCGGAAAGACTTACCTTAGGGGGAAAAAAGGACGGGTATACACTCGCACACACACACATATCCATCCACACATATACAGACACAAGCAGACATATTTAAAGGTCTTTAAATATGTCTGCTTGTGTCTGTATATGTGTGGATGGATATGTGTGTGTGTGCGAGTGTATACCCGTCCTTTTTTCCCCCTAAGGTAAGTCTTTCCGCTCCCGGGATTGGAATGACTCCTTACCCTCTCCCTTAAAACCCACATCCTTTCGTCTTTCCCTCTCCTTCCCTCTTTCCTGATGAGGCAACAGTTTGTTGCGAAAGCTTGAATTTTGTGTGTATGTTTGTGTTTGTTTGTGTGTCTATCGACGTGCCAGCGCTTTCGTTTGGTAAGTCACATCATCTTTGTTATATATATATATATATATATATATATATATATATATATATATATATATATATATGTGTGTGTGTGTGTGTGTGTGTGTGTGTGTGTGTGTGTTGCTGTAATCATTATGTTGCATGTATTGTATGCTGCATGAGAGAGATGTGGAGACATCATAGCCACCTCCTAGCATGAATGTGAATCACATATGTTGCTATGAGTCAGTGATATCACACTAGAAAGATCCAGTTGAAAAACAGCAACAGGAGTTAAAGAACCACTCCTTGATCTGTAGGAAATGCTGTACATAAGTTTTATCAAGGGTGTGAAGTCAAAGACAGCAATTTGGAACACAGAGACACATATTATTCTATATGGTAATGTTAACAGAATGGGAGATACGGTATGCACTGTATTTTGATTCTCAAGCCAGTTGCAGTGTTGCAGTGCAGTGTTTGAGTATTTTTTGAAGAACATTGTGTATAGTCGTATTAGGACAGTTTTGATGATAAAAGCTAATGCCTGGAAAAGGAAGACTGTTTTTTGTTTGGTAGGTCGAAAAGTGGTTTTGCCATGTATGACTAGCTTTCTTTTATGGTGTGTGAGCTTAGATTGGGAATATTAAAGAAGTTGTAGGATTATTACATTCTTGTTTCACTCAACTAATTGTTTGCCAATTACTGTACAATAAAGCTCCAGTGGTCTGACAACTTATTTCACACTTGTAGCTAGAAATAACATTACATGTCAACTTATCAGTTTCAGTTTATATAATTATATGAAGGTGGTAATAACATGAATAGAGTTCAGCAAAATCATTAAATTATGCAATCAGATCAAAAAATAAATTTTAAGGCAATAATTAATCTAAGACCTTTTATATGTTGTTGTGGCTGAACAACAAAAGTAATTTTCTTGGTGAAACTGGCAGTGTTGCAACATCTCTATGTCAAAGATCTGGCAATTAGCCACACAAAGCTTTAAAGAGAATGCATTACACTCTGCATACCTCATAACTGACACTGAAGGGTTTCTTGAATCCATAATATTGATCCAGCTCTGATTATTATAGTCACACAGAAAACATTAATAACATTATATTGCAGTCATACTGGACCAAAATTCTTATCAGCCAATGCGACATTTTTTCTATTTGTCACAATGGCTGCTTTAAATAGTCAGCAATAAGAAAAGAAGACAACAGTATCTGATACACTTTATAAGAAAGCTGACAGAAGAGATGTCAATAACTACCAGTGTTTTACTACTGACATCATTTTAAAAAAATTTTTGGGCCTCACTAAATCATGCTATAGATTTCTAAACAGTGTCTCAGCTGAAAATAGCATTTACATTTTCACTCCCCAAATTTTACAGGTATTAAATAACAACAATAGCACCAGTTGCTATTTTTTGTGTCCTATCTGAGGATGTTTGTGGCACAACTTGACCAGAAGAAGGGATCGGTTGGTAGGACATGTTCTGAGGCATCAAGGGATCACCAATTTAGTATTAGAGGGCAGCGTGGAGGGTAAAAATCGTAGGGGGAGACCAAGAGATGAATACACTAAGCAGATTCAGAAGGATGTAGGTTGCAGTAGGTACTGGGAGATGAAGAAGCTTGCACAGGATAGAGTAGCATGGAGAGCTGCATCAAACCAGTCTCAGGACTGAAGACCACAACAACAACAACAACAACAACAACAACATCTGAGACATGTGACTCTATGGATCACAATATTCTCATAAACTAAGGTTTTATAGAGCTGCTGGAATAGCTAGTCAATGGATAACGTCACACTTAACAAAAATAATATAGATAGTTGTACTTAATTACATAAGCAGGGGAGATTAGTGTGACTGCAGAGAAATCATTTATGGGGTTAAATAAGGCTCAATCTTAGGTCCACTATTGTTTCTGATATATGTGAATCATCTTATGCCTACAATACAACAAGCTGAATTAGTTCCTTTTTGCAGATGGCACTAGTATTGCAATCAGTCCAAACACACACACAGCAATAGAAGAAATGGTAAATATTCTTAAAAAGTATTTTTGAGTGGTTTTCTGTAAGTCGTTTCACTCTCAAATTCAAAAGAACAGGATATTCAGTTGTGCACGTCTAGAAGCACTTCTCCAATGATAAATGTAACAGATCTTGAGGAAATAATAACTAGGGTGGAAACTCTAAATTACTTGGGTGCTGTTTTGATGAGAATTTTAAAAAAAGAAAAATTATGAGACTCCTAACACAACTTATTTCAGCAACATGTGCCCTAAGAATATTTGCAAATCTTGGTGAGAGAAAAATCTGTAAGTTAACACATTTTACACATTGTCAGTCACTAAAATCAATGGAATAAAGTTTTGGGCCAACTCAATGTTAAGAAAGAAATTCTTCATTCCCTAAAAAAGTGCTGTAAGACTAACATTTGGTGCACAACCATGGCTATCTTGTAGACATCTGTTTAAAGGGTAAGGCATTTTGATTACTGCTTCCCAGTATATTCATTCCCTAATGAAGTTTGTTGTAAATAACTCATTACAGTTAACAAGGAACAATGATGTAAATAATTACAATACCAGACAAAAAATGGTATTCATTATTCCACATCAAGGTTGTCTTTAGCAATAAAAGGGATGAGCAATAATGCCACCAAAATGTTTGATTACTTTTCCAATGATACAAAATATCTGTCAGATGGCAAAGTTAAATTTGAAAACAGACTGAAAAAGTCCTTCCTTGTCAACTCCTTCTATTTAGTAGAAGGTTTCTTAGTTTTGTAATGAGTAAAAGGTGGTGGGTAGGAGTAGTGAGAATATGTGCTGCAAATAAAAATGCATTACAATCACAAACCGAAAAACCAAGGATCGAGTGAAATAGTATAAATGTGACAGAAGGAAAGGATGTACAAGGCAAGTTTATGTTAATTATTCAAGAGAAAGTTGGAAACATCAATAATCTGCAGAAAAAAAGGCTGTAAATAAATTTATGTTTTCTGAAATTAAAAGCAAATAAAATCCAATATGTGAAGCATAGTATGTGTATAATGTTCATCCAATTAATGTCATTAAAGAATTTAATGATTTGCCTAAGAGTTGGACAGACAAAGAAAAAACATCATATGTGAGTGTTTAAATAAAGGGAGAGCTTATGGGTGGGCAGCAGAGGTCACAGCTTCATTTAAATCCAGAGCTAATAGAGAGCATCATGACTGATACAGGGATTAGTGATCACAAGGTCGTTGTAGCTAGGCTCAATACCATTTCTTCCAAATCCACCAGAAACAAATGCAAAATAATTTTATTTCAAAAAGCGGATAAAGTGTCACTAGAAGCCTTCCTAAGAGACAATCTCCATTCCTTCCGGAATGACTATGCAAATGTAGACGAGATGTGGCTCAAATTCAAAGATATAGTAGCAGCAGAAATTGAGAGATTCATACCTCAAAAATTGGTAAGAGATGGAACTGATCCCCCATGGTACACAAAACAAGTCTGAACGCTGTTGCAGAGGCAACGGAAAAACCATGCGAAGTGCAGAAGAACGCGAAATCCCGAAGATTGGCTAAAATTTACAGACGTGCGAAATTTGGCATGGACTTCAATGCGAGATGCCTTTAATAGGTTCCACAACAAAACATTGTCTCGAAATTTTGTAGAAAATCTGAAGAAATTCTGGTCGTATGTAAAGTACACAAGCGGCAAGACGCAGTCAATACCTTCGCTGTGCAGTGGCGATGGTACTGTTACCGATGACTGTGCCACTAAAGCGGAGTTACTGAACGCAGTTTTCTGAAATTCCTTCACCAGGGAAGACGAATGGAACATTCCAGAATTTGAAACACGAACAGCTGTTAGCATGAGTTTCTTAGAAGTAGATACCTTAGGGGTTGCGAAGCAACTCAAATTGCTTGATACGGGCAAGTCTTCAGGTCCAGATTGTATACCGATTAGGTTCCTTTGAGATTACGCTGATACAATAGCTCCCTACCTAGCAATGATATACAACCGCTCGCTCACCGATAGATCTGTACCTACAGATTGGAAAATTGCGCAGGTCGCACCAGTGTTTGAGAAGGGTGGTAGGAGTAATCTATCGAACTACAGACCTATATCATTGATGTCGGTTTGCAGTAGGGTTTTGGAGCATATACTGTATTCAAACATTATGAATCACCTCGAAGGGAACGATCTATTGATACGTAATCAGCATGGTTTCAGAAAACATCGTTCTTGTGCAACGCAGCTAGCTCTTTATTCACACGAAGTAATGGCCGCTATCGACAGGGGATCTCAAGTTGATTCCGTATTTCTAGATTTCCGGAAAGCTTTTGACACCGTTCCTCACAAGCAACTTCTAATCAAGCTGCAGGCCTATGGGGTATCATCTCAGTTGTGCGACTGGATTCGTGATTTCCTGCCAGGAAGGTCCCAGTTCGTAGTAATAAATGGCAAATCATCGAGTAAACCTGAAGTGATATCGGGTGTTCCCCAGGGAAGCGTCTTGGGACCTCTGCTGTTCCTGATCTATATAAATGACCTGGGTGACAATGTGAGCAGTTCTCTTAGGTTGTTCGCAGATGATGCTGTAATTTACCGTCTAGTAAGGTCATCCGAAGACCAGTATCAGTTGCAAGGCGATTTAGAAAAGATTGCTGTATGGTGAGGCAGGTGGCAGTTGACGCTAAATAAACAAAAGTGTGAGGTGATCCACATGAGTTCCAAAACAAATCCGTTGGAATTTGATTACTCGATAAATAGTACAATTCTCAAGGCTGTCAATTCAACTAAGTACCTGGGTGTTAAAGTTACGAACAACTTCAGTTGGAAAGACCACATAGATTATATTGTGAGGAAGGCAAGCCAAAGGTTGCGTTTCATTGGTAGGACACTTAGAAGATGCAACAAGTCCACTAAAGAGACAGCTTACATTACACTCGTTCATCCTCTGTTAGAATATTGCTGTGCGGTGTGGGATCCTTACCAGGTGGGATTGACGGAGGACATTGAAAGGGTGCAAAAAAGGGCAGCTCGTTTTGTATTATCATGCAATAGGGGAGAGAGTGTGGCAGATATGATACACGAGTTGGGATGGAAGTCATTAAAGCAAAGACGTTTTTCGTCATAGCGAGATCTATTAACGAAATTTCAGTCACCAACTTTCTCTTCCGAATGCGAAAATATTTTGTTGAGCCCAACCTACATAGATAGGAATGATCATCAAAATAAAATAAGAGAAATCAGAGCTCGAACAGAAAGGTTTAGGTGTTCGTTTTTCCCGCGCACTGTTCGGGAGTGGAATGGTAGAGAGATAGTATGATTGTGGTTCAATGAACCCTCTGTCAAGCACTTAAATGTGAATTGCAGAGTAATCATGTAGATTGTAACGGAACATATTAAAGGCTTTACTTTACCGAAGTATGCGATCCCTTCCAAATTCAACCAGTTTAACGAGTATTTATGATTATAGAAAAGTTATTGTGTATGTTAACAATGATTGCACAACATGTCTCCATAAACAGTCAACCCATTAAATTATACTGAATAACTGACCCACACAAAAGTTAATATCACTTGATCACTGATACAGCAAATGTCATCATGTAAAAACACTAAGTTCATCTTAAATAATTAATATGAAGTACGAAAAATAGTGGCCAACTTAGGTATTTTGGATCTCCTTAAATAAAAATCACCCAGTGAAACCTATTTGTTCACTAGGAGCGTTTTCACTCAGTATTCACGTAATCAATCCTATTTTAGACAAAAACCAATGTAATTCTTAATAATTCATGTTACTTACTTATTTATGCAAATTAGAGAAGTCAATTGACAAACTTCTAAAAAACGGCCTTTTTGTAACAGAGAATTATTCTGTCAAGTCAACAAATCTGTCTGTCATTTTCATAACATGTTAAATTATGTCACTCGATGCAAATTAATAACTTTTCTGCACAAATTATAACAACAGATGTACATGTGACTTATAAACTATATCTCTTTTTAGTAGTTCTTTGACAATGTTATAAATACAAGCAGCGAGAAGGGTCGAGAGAACAGTCGGAGGCAGTCAGGGGCAGTCGGAATGTCACTTTGGTGAAGTGTGTTTCTGTGTTATTGTTTGGGATGGAAAAACAATGCAAAGAACATGTAAAGGAAGTACTACTTTGTGTTGTGTTATGGTCTTTGGTGGACAGTGGAATTAAGATGGCCACCAAAGTAATAAATATTTGATGTTTACATATGTGTTGGTTTCGTTTGTTCTTTATCATCAAAAGCACATGAAAAACACGGGACCTCATGTTTTTAACCCTAGACAACCAGATTTAGAGCCAGCATCAGCATCGAGACACAGCAGCGATCCAGCAAGCAGCAGCGATTACTACAATGCATTGTAATGGCGCCAACCTAACATCAAGTGCTAACAAGCTCCGTAAATGGGAGTGAAATAGTGCGATTACAGCAACTAGAGATATCAACGACTAGGCGGACCATTACAAGATGCAATTCTTAAGAGGAGTTTATGATATCATTTTTTGAAGAATACTGTTCTGGGGATATGCAACAAAACACTTTGAGCGAATTTTTTTTTTTCTGGGGGAAGGGGGGGGGGACGGGGGAGAGAGAGATGTCACAACTGTATTAATAAGATTAAATACATGAATGAGGAGTTAGGTTGTGAATCAGTAATAACAGAATCGGAAAACAAGCTTTCCCAGACAATAATGGAGTGGGAACTTCTTTTGCCAACCCCTAAAAATAAATAGATGATTTACTGAGATCTGTTGGGAAAGTAGAGGAGGCAAACAGTCAGGAAATGAGAAAGTAAGGAATACTGACTCAAAGTATACAGGAGGGGATATCAAGCGAACAGAATAAACAGAACAGGACAGGAAGAAATAATGGAAATCACATACTAAGATGGGCAATAACTCAAAATTACAGAAATCTCCAGAGAAATAGTTACACAAACAACCAGGAAGCCAAATATTGCTCTAGTTTGGGCTTGTACTTGGGCAAAAGGTAACACAGAGCATTACAGAGTCATCAATAACTCTGTTCCATCTGTCTGCCTGTTTGTAATGGTTTCTAATTCAAGTGGATTTTCATCACTGTAATCTTTTCATTCATCATTAGATGTCCATTGCGAAAAATCTTATAAAGAGTGATTCAAGGGTGCCATGAAAAAATAATCACATATCAGAAAACAATTAATGTGTCTTATCTTGTTGTCAGTTAAAGAATAATTAATAAAACAGGCATTATATGGTAGTGGTAATGACACAGTGGGTAGTAATATTAACGAAAATAATGAAGATTTAATTAGTGAGGAGGAAAAGAGGAAGAAGAAGAGCTAAATGGATTTATGTATGACAATCATGGTAATATACTGAATAGGTAAAAGATATGTTACATATGTGAATATAGTAAATATGAGAAATAAAAAGAAGAGGAAACCTATGCACTGTTTCATTTAATTGCAACAGCATACTGTAAGACTGCAAATCAGTATGAGTTTACCAAGGGAGAAAATTACACACACACACACACACACACACACACACACATAGTGGTGGACCCTAGTTAAGTGTTTACTGAATAAGGGCAGTGATTTGAATGGAGTACTCCCTAATTCTTTTAAAATTGCAGAGGGTATGTTTGTAAGGCCTGTTTCAGGGAAGTAAACAGTTGAGCATACTTTGAACAGATTTTTTTCTGTACATGGGATATGGAGATTGATTTTGTTGAGTGATTAATTGAAGCAAGTACCATTTCCCTAGAAAATGAATATGAAAGAGTGAAATGACACAGTCACCTTTGAGATATATTGCAACAATGAGTCATACAAACAGTTCTGAAAGAGATTGAAATACTAGCAGATAGAAAGGAAAAAGGAACTGAGGTGCACTTAACAGTCAAAGACACATTTTAGAAGAGATTTTAAGGCTAATAGCTCTCTGTTTTCAAACACACAAGGACCAGTAAAACAGTTTTAGTGTAAATTGGAATTAAAAACCTCATGAACCTTACTTGGAAAAAAGGTAACAGACAATATGCTGGAATGGGTATAAATGAAAGACCTAACAGTAGATTCAATATTCCTTAATAATAACTGGTAAAAAGAATGGTGGCACCAGTATGGTATCAGATGCTAGAAAGTTAAATGAAGTAGTAAAGATGGATAATGACAGACCTGCCACAATTGATGAAATTCTGCAAAAATTTCATGCTTTTTATTTCTATCATCTTGGGATGTAAAATATGGTTATTGCAATATTAAATTATCCAAAGAGACTAGGCCATATACAGCATTTTTGCATAAAGGAAAGTGTTAAAAGGGCAGTGTGGTACCTTTTGGGTTAAATCTATCTGTCTGCGAGTTTATGATGGCTATTGCATTTTTTTTTATTATATTTACTTATTTATGGAGAGATATTTAATAGAGTAACACTGTATATGGATAATATTTTAATAGCTAGTTCTAATTGACATGATCACTGCAAAACTAAGTACGGTTCAGAGGGGTGGAATGACCTGAAAGAAATTTGTGAAAGCAGAAATTTCATTATTAGGCCATATAATTAATGAAAATACAATACAGTCAGACCTGGGGCAATTAAAAGCCATTAAAAACTTCCCCCTCCAAAGAATAAAAAGTAATTTAAAGTGGTGCTTAGATTGTTTAGATTTTATATGAAACTAGCAACCTGGCCTGGGTAAGTAATTAAAGGTGGTGCTTAGATTGTCTGGATTTTATATGAAACTAGCAACCTGGCCTGGGTTCACACTTTTAGCATTAAGTATTTATGACCAGGTGATTTGTGTGACATAGTATATTTTGTTTGCAGGCCACTGCGTAGAGTTATGAATAAATTTCAGAGAACAATTTTAAATAAATGAACCTCAACACTTTCATATAACTTACACAATGGCAGGAAAGTTGTCTCGAGGCACGAGTGTTTTATGTTCCATACTGAGTCGACGTTTGGAGTGATGTCTCATGGCAATGAAGAGAGCACATTGTGATATAATGTGTGTGTGTGTGTTTATGTGTGTGAAAGAGTGAGAGTGACTGGCTCAGGTTGCAGAAACATAAGAAACAGGAATGATGTACATGTTTAGCTTGGATTGCAGCACTCCTCTTGTGAAGCGTAGTACTGTGCACACTGTGATGCATTGCTTAAACTCATTGCTGAAATTCTTTGTGGACTCTTTATGGCAAAATCATGAGCACACCTAGGTTTGGATCAAGGTAGGTAGGAAGCTGACAGAGGAGTCATCTGCTGCACTGCTGAAAGAATATATTGTATGTAAATGAAGCAAAGTCACTGAAGTAGTTTTTGGAAAATGTTTTACTTGTAGCACAAAAAAATAAAGCACCATATATTTTGGATTCACATAACGGTTCTTAAATGATTGCAGATAAATTATTGATTAAAAATATTTGATTATTTCAAATTGCATGTCTCACATCAAAGCTGATGAGATGGTTTTATTTCCATCACTGGTCATACTTATTACAATATTTCAAAGTTGATTGATTCACTGCCCAATCTTTGAAGAAGTTGCAATGAATTAAGGTTGTGAATTGTGATTCCTAATCTGAGGGGAACAGAAATTGGCAGCCTGAAAGTGGCGTCATATTCCAAAATGCATTTCTTCGCATTACTGAGAGGCAAATGTTAGATTAAAAGGCAGTGAGACCCCAGAACCTTTCAGTTTCCAGCCACATACTCTGCTACCAAACTACAACACTAGATGCAAGTTAGATCCCGCTGGCTGTGTTCTCGAGCCACTGCTGCTCTCTTGAGTTAAGTTGGCTGTTCACTAGGTGACAATTCCATTTTTTTCACAACTTAAATTTAATTCATCATAACTCATACACTTTGTTCAAAATATTTATAAATTATATACAAAAACCTTCCTCACAAATCAATGTATCTATTAGTCAAAACTGAACACAAGTCCCTACAGCAGTTTCTAAAATTAGCTCACATATACAGACATACACAAGCAAAAGACTTCAAATATATATATGGTAGAAACATAAAAAGGAATAATTCATAAAACAGTTACATTTGGTAACAGAATTTTCATAAACATGAAAAACATTATCGTATATCAGACCTAGAAGTGCTCCCCATAAGACATGGATTTCAGATATGTGAAGGATATATACTGGGACACAAAACAGTATACACTGATCATAGAGCTCTGCCTCTCATCTGCTTCTCACAACATTGTAGACTGAAGCACTTTAAACTGACTAGATGTGCCTCATTTTTACAACAATTTGGTGTTGAAATCCGGTACATTAAGGATAAAGATAATATAACAGCAGATTCTTTATCAGTATGACTCAAAGGAAGAGAAAGGATATGTACAGGATGCAGTAGTGATCACTCAGAATTATTTTACTCAGAGGGTGTGAAAGATGAACAATTAATGAGGAAAATTTATAAATACAGAATGAGGATGCAAATTTGAGAAAAATTAGACACCATTACAACTTGAATTATTTTCCTAAAATAAAGCAGTATCATATCATTAATGTATGTTTGTTATTTATGAGAAAATCTTTTGATAACAAGGAATGGAATCTGTGTGTCCCAGACAGCATGTTGATAAACTGATTACATCATGGAAGTTATTGTCATTATGCACTTCAAAAATACAGCGTCAGAAAAAAAAACTCCAACACCCTCAAGGACTGTGTGCATACTAAGGTGCTGTAGTGTTAGTTATTCATTTGTCACACTCATTGACAATCAGATGGCACTGACTGAGCACCCTCTATTCTGACTCTGCAGGCAGTAACTGTGCTAGAGATGAACAGTATTTGCAATGTTAATTGTACTGTACAGTCACGCTCTGCTGATGAGTACATACTCCTGCTGAGATGCTTCTGCCAATTGAAGGGGTTGTGTCATGGGCCTGTGGGAAGTTGGATATACATGTCAACGGATTGTTGCACATTGGAGGTGTGTCCCTGCTATCAACAGTGGTCAGTGGAATTTATCCACACCTATGGACTAGATTCTGGACACCCATGTCGTACAGATGCTTGTTGAGATGGATGGACTGTGCAAGCAATTGTGGCCAACAACACATCACACAGTGATGAAAGCTGGGCCCGTGTTCCACCTACTGTGTCATCAGGTACCATTGGGAACTATCTGTTTGCAGCAGGATTAAGATTACCTGTGCATCTGACCAGGCTACAAGTGACACCACAATACTGCCACGCATGGCTACTCTGTTGTTGTGAGAGAGTTGACTGGAGAGTGGAATGTCTCTCTGTTGACCTCACTGATGAGAGTAGGTTCTGTTGGTATGTGTGCATTAGTCCACAACACCCAGGTCCCATCCCATGCTTGAAAGTACAGGAGAGGGGTGAATGACAACATGTGTTCACATTTGGTGTTTCTCCAGGGTAAAGTAAACAGTATCCACAACACTGCACTGGCTGTAATTCCCACACTACTGTCAGTTCTGTAACAGGAAGAAGATATGCTTTTTCAGAATGACAATCCATGTTTACATAGGCTGCAGAACACTCTTCATGGTGTACAACAACTGCCGTGGACAGCAAGATCACTTGACCTCCCACCAAAATTATATTAATGGGTCATGATGAAGTGGGAACTTACTCATTCTACACAGCCTACAAGAACCACTGCCAAAAAGCAACAAAAGTTGAAAGATGCTTGGGACAATCATCGCAGTATGCCATTCAGCACCTTTGTGATTGAATGCATGTGAGAATACAGGCCTGCGTTGCCACCAGACGAGGGGTACACTGTGGATTGATGCAACTGTTTGGGTCTCTTTACTGTGATGTGTGTTTTATTTGATTTCATATGCTCCTACACTGATGAAATAGCTGTCACTCAAGTTGTCAATAAAATGACCTTGTCCTTGAAGTGCTGCTCTTTTTCAGATGTTTAGAAGCAAAATTACAATAAAATGTTGTAGCATTACATAAGTATGTCAAATATAGTCAGATCTACTTTGCGTCATGTGAATGTAGGGGAGTCAAAACAAGTAGTGATCCATGACATCGTATCAACTTGAGAGTTTTTATACATGTAATTCATTTCTAAATTTTATTGATTATTTGCAGAGTAAACAATTTAATTATGTACAACATTTAATAGGTAATTAGTTTTAATGAGATAGATATAAATATGTTTTGAAATAGCAAATCACCTTGTTGCATTATCCATGATATGTTTTCTCTTTGTAAGAACAAAAACTTCGATGTTGTTCGAGTGCATGATCAAGTAGTCATCGAGTGCGGATCATCTGTACCTTTCATGAATGGGCATAGAATTGTTAACTTACAGCCTGGAGTTGATTTAAAAATTATTCTAGGGAACCACGGCCCGACTTTGGTGCAAACAAATCATGCACGAATTCTCGAATATTGGCGCGGAGTTTAAGATATACGGTTGGATATCGGGCATTATCATCACATGTAGGAATCAGTAACATTAACCACAATTTATGGAGATTAACTTGATAATAACTATCAGAGACTTATCTGAGTGGCATAGTAATCGTCTTGATGCTTAAAGCAGGCGAGAAGCGATTTGCTGTTAGGATATGACAAATATTAATCATTGCATAGTCATCTTGTTGATACGTTACTTAGAAATTCATAAAAAGACAGTGACAGAATTACTGAAACGATCTTTTAAGTAGCAATGATCACTACACACACATCAGAAACTAATTACTCTAACAGTCAGTGACTTCTGGATTGGATGAGTTTTTTTTATTTCAGCTAATTGGTATTAATAAACTTCTTTGAGGTTGAAACTTCATCAATGGTGTTGCACTCATTCAGTTTAGTAGAACAATAGATAATACTAGCTACGCTACTATTTATAGTTTTAAAAGAAAAGAGAGCACATACCAGTTTTTCTTTTGAGAAATGTTCGTACTTCAGTCATCAGTCTTCTCAAACAAGTGACGCTCCCTCACAGCACTACAGTATTGTGAACCAACACACACATGTGCCCCCTTCTCACTACATTTCTGCATGGAAAACCCCGGTTCAAAGAAGGAAGAAACAAGAAGAAAGATCAGTGAAAGAAACGGAGCAAAGAGAGAAGGGGTGGTCACAATCTGATATTTACATAAGTTGTGGACAAGAGTTAAGAAAAGACTGTTCGGTGGTGACAAGTATCAGAGCATGAAAGCAACTACCATTCCATCAAAAGGTTTAATGCAATCCATAACACACAATGTTCCATAGGAAGCAATTGCAATTGATTTATTAGGGCCATTACATACCTCACAGGGAGGGGAGATTGCTAACATGCACTTGTACAGCTGGATATGTTCCCTAAACATGTAAAATTATAGCCAATAAAAAACGTTTATAAGAACAACAGTGGAAAAGATTGAAAATATACTTTTTTAATAATGAAGGGATTTTTAATGCATTATTGTGGGACAATGGAACATGATTCATTCCAGGAATGTTTCTGAATGTATGATGATGTATAAAATCAAACATATAAAGATTTCAACCTACTGTCCACAAGGCAATATAAGAGAGTAATGAATGACATTAGCTGATTATGTTGCACATACTGCAGTAAAAAACGCACTGCCCGGCCCAGCCACATACAGAATTTTGAAGACATAGTAAACAACTTATGGAATAAATCTACTATCTTTGATCATTGACAATGAATGTTTGGTAAATACTTACAAATATTATTGGGGAAGTAACAGAATTTTCAGTGTTAATTGAAAAATACTAAAGAAAAAAAATGAGGTCGGAAAACAGACGATGAAAAAGATAGCTATAGAGAGGAAAAGAAGGCATAATGGGGGTAAGGGGAGATGAACTAGTTCCAAAGTATGACATTAAGCATCAGTCAAAACCACAGAAAAGTCCAGTAGAGTGACTAAAGAGATGTATATATTTTTACACGTACATCATAGCCCCTTTCATGTTTCAAGATTGCCCATGACAATGCATTTAAGCTGGTGTATCAAAAAATCTAGCAGATTGTATTACTTGAAGAATATTACTAATTTAAAACCAAATGTAATCTCTATAAAATGCTTAAGAATTAAAAAGTAAGGCACTGAACCATTATTGAAATTTGTAAAAATTAATTTTGTTAAGACAGTTGAAAAAATATAGGTTAACCCTTACACAGAACATTAGAGCAACCAGCCACTTTTTATAATTTTATAAATAATCTTCTGTGTAAGAGTCAACCTATATTTTGAACACAGCCACAGGCTCAATATATCAGTTTTTGACAAAATAGCAGTTGAAAAAATTCTGTAAGTAAATACAGTGAGTAGGTAGGGGCCTACTACTCCTTAGTGAATACAGTAGTTGGTGAGAACTGCCTCACCAGCTGGTAAATCCTTTTTTTCTTTTCTTGGTTCCCTCTCTTATAACTCTATCCTGTTGGTAAAATGTAAGAGAAAAGTAATTACTGCTATTATGCTAAATTTTTATTCAGAGTTTTATATCATTAATTTCACTGTACAGTCATGTTAATGTGACCATCTTTAAAAAGGTTGAATAACCACATTTTGCAGGTGGACCTGTGGTTCTACATCTACATGGATGCTCTGCAAATCACATTTAAGTGCCTGGCAGAGGGTTCATCGAATCACCTTCACAATTCCCTATTATAGCGCGCGGAAAGAATGAACACCTATATCTTTTTGTACGAGCACTGATTTCCCTTATTTTATCACGGTGATTGTTTCTCCCTATGTCGGTTGGTGTCAACAAAATATTTTCACATTCGGAGGAGAAAGTTGGTGATTGGAATTTCATGAGAAGATTCCGTTGCAATGACTAACGCCTTTCTTTACTGATTTCCAGCAAAATCGTGTATCATTTCTGTGACACTCTCTTCCATATTTCACAGTAATAAAAAATGTGCTGCCCTTCTTTGAACTTTTTCGATGTACTCTGTCAGTCCTATCTGGTAAGGATCCCACACCACACAGCAGTATTCTAAAAGAGGATGGACAAGCGTAGTGTAGGCTTTCTCCTTAGTGGATCTGTTACATTTTCTAAGTGCCCTGCCAATGAAATGCAGTCTTTGGTTAGCCTTGCAGACAACATTTTCTATGTGTTCCTTCCAATTTAAGTTGTTCGTAATTGTAATACATAGGTATTTAGTTGAATTTACAGCTTTTAGATTAGACTGATTTATCGTGTAAGCAAGTTTAATGAATTCCTTTCAGCACTCATGTGGATGACCCCACACTTTTCGTTATTTAGGGTCCACTGCCAATTTTTGCACCATTCAGATATATTTTCTAAATTGTTTTGCAATTTGTTTTGATCTTCTGATGATTTTATTAGTCCATAAACGACAGCATCATCTGCAGACAAAATAAGACGCTGCTCAGATTGTCTCCCAAATCGTTTATATATGTAATGAACACCAAAGGGCCAATAACACTACCTAAGGGAACGCCAGAAATCACTTCTGTTTTACTCATTGACTTTCCTTCAATTACTACAAACTGTGACCTCTCTGATAGGAAATAATGAATCCAGTTACATAATATTCCATAAGCACGCAATTTCACTACAAGCCGCTTGTGTGGCACAGTGTCAAAAGTCTTACGGAAATCCATAAATATGGAATTGATCTGAAATCCCTTGTCAATAGCACTCCACACTTCTGCGAATAAAGAGCTAGTTGGGTTTCACAAGAATGATGTTTTCTAAACCCATGTAGACTGTACGTCAATGGACCATTTTCTTCGAGGTAATTCATAATGTTCGAACACAATATATGTTCCAAAATCCTGCTGCATATCAATGATAATGATATGAGCCAGTAATTAAGTGGATTACTCCTACAACACTTCTTGAATATTGGTGTGACCTGTGCAACTTTCCAGTCTTTGGTTATGGATCTTTTGTTGAGTGAACGGTTGTATATGATTGTTAAGTATGGAGCTAATGCATCAGAATACTCTGAAAGGACCTTAATTGGTATACAGTCTGGACCAGAAGACTTGCTTTTATTAAGTGATTTAAGTTGCTTCACTACTCCGAGGATATTTACTTCTATGTTATTCATGTTGGCAGCTGTTCTTGATTCGAATTTTGGAATATTTACTTCATCTTTTTTGTGAAGGCATTTTGAAGGCTGATTTTAGTAACTCTGCTTTGGCTGGACTGTCTTTGATGGTATCTCCATTGCTATCATGCAGAGAAGGCATTGATTATTTCTTGCCGCTAACATACTTCACGTATGATCAGAATCTCTTTGGATTTTCTGCTTGGTTTTGAGACAAAGTTTCGTTGTGGAAACTGTTATAAGCATCTCACATTGAAGTCCACACTAAATTTTAAGCTTCTGTAAAAGATTGCCAATCTGGGGGATTTTGCATCTGTTTAAATTTGGCATGTCTGTTATTTTGTTTCTGCAACAGTGTTCTGATCTGTTTTGCATACCAAGGAGGATCAGCTCCGCCATTTGTTAATTTAATTAGTATAAATCTCTCAATTGCTGCTGATACTATTTCTTTGAATTCAAGCCACATCTGGTCTTTATATTATTAATTAGGGAGGAGTGGAGATTGTCTCTCAGGAAGGCATCAAGTGAATTTTTATTTGCTTTTTAGAATAGGGATATTTTTCGTTTATTTTTGGAGGATTTAAAGGTTACAAAATTCAGTCTCACTACGACAACCCTGTACTCACTAATCCCTGTATCTGTTTTGATGCTCATTATTAACTCAGGATTACTTGTTGCTAAGAGGTCAAGTGTGTTTTTACAACTGTTTACTATTCACGTGGGCTCATGAACTAAAAGCTTGAAATAATTTTCAGAGAATGCATTTAGCACAGTTTTGGATGATGTTTTATGTTTACCTCCAGAATTAAACATGTATTTTTGCCAACATATCGAGGGTAAATTAAAGTCACCACCAACTATAATCGTATGAGTCGGGTACATGTTTGAAATCAAACTCAAGTTTTCTTTGAACCTTTCAGCAACTCTATCATCTGCATTGGGAGGTCGGTAAAAGGATCCAATTACTATTTTATTCCAGTTGCCAACGATGACTTCTGCCCAAACTAATTCACAGGAACTATCTACTTCAATTTGGCAACAAGATAAACTTCTAACAGCAACAAACATGCCACCACCAACCATGTTTAGTTTATCCTTTTGGAACCCCATTAGGTTCTTTGTAAAAATTTTGGCTGATCTTATCTGCAGCTTCTAGCCAGCTTTCAATGCCTATACCAATTTGAGCATCAGAGCTTTCTATTAGTGCTTGGAGCTCTGATACTTTCCCAACACAGATACAACAATTTACAATTGTTATACTGATGGTTCCTGTATCTACGTCCTTCCTGTGTTCAGCCTGCAACCTTTGTGACTGAAGCCCTTCTTTTGATTTCCTGAGACCCTCTAACCTAAAAACCACCCAGTCCATGCCACACAGCCACTGTTACCTGTGTAGCTGCTTCCTGCGAATAGTGGACACCTGATCTATTCAGCGGAACTTGAAACCCAACCACCCTTTGGCGCAAGTCAAGGAATCTGCAGCCTACATGGTCGCAGAACCATCTGAGCCTCTGATTCAGATCCTCCACTTGGCTCTGTACCAGAGGTCTGCAATTGGTCCTGTCGATTATGCTGCAAATGGTTGGCTCTGCTTTCATCTTGCAAGCAAGACTGGCAGCCTTCACCACTTCTGTCAGCGACTTGAAACCAGAGAGAATCTCTTCTGATCTAAAATGACATACATCATTGATTTCAACGTGAGGAACTACTTGTTGTTGGCTGCACCCTGTGCTCTTCATGGCATCCGTGAGGATCCATTCCATATCTGGAGACTCCACCCGGTATGCACATTGGTTTTCTTTCCATACTTGGCAGCCATGTCCCTAAGAGACCCCAGAACGCACCTAATGCTGAAGCTCCCAACTATTAATAATCCCACCCTCTGTCATTGTCTGGATCTTGCAGGCTGAGAGGTTTCCTCTGAAACAGGACAGGCGACAGCATCTGGTTCAGCAACAGTGTCAGGCACAGACAGCACCTGGAACCTGTTTGTCAGACAAACCAGGGAGGCCTTACATGGAACTGCCTGAGAAGTCTTTTGCCACCTGCTATGCCCCGAGGCAAACTCCCACTTGACCACAGGTGAGGAGTCAACCTCAGTGCGAGCAATAACTGGGCTGGCCACTGGTGCAGACTGGATGGAGGACTTGGACATGCTGGACATCTGATGGATCCCCACAGCTGGCCCACAACAGTGGTGCCCATCCACTGCAGCCTCAAGCAGTGTAACCAAGGCCATCACAGCCTGGAACTGAGAGCGAAGTGTCACTGGAACTGAGAGCGAAGTGTCACCAACTTGGCTTGCAACTACGCACAACAATCACAGTCCTTGTCCATACTAAAGACCATGTAAAACTAAACTATACAGATAAACAGACTATCAGTTATCATGGAAGATTAGTTGAGAGATACCACACTTAATACTGAATACACAGTTACTGGTCACTCACTCATACATGCAACAAATGTGGGAGTTGAACATGTTACACACCAAAAGTGCACACAAGAACATAATAGTTCAAAGAAGGAAGGTGCCAAAGATAGGGCACCCTGTGCCAGAGATGCCACAGAGACCCCCCCACCCCCCTCCCACAGTAGTGCAGAGCACGGCAGAGAGAAGGCTCAAGAGATGAAGTTGTAATCTTGGTGTCAATGTGGCAGGTGTAGGTGGTGGCTGGCGCAGGAAGTGGGGGCAGCGTTGTTGGTGGAGCAGCAGCCCAGTGGTTCCCACAGCTACATGTGAGAGGAGACAGTGGACGGAGATGAATTGGCCGAAGGCAGGACGGCTGCGTTGAGGGGTAGGTCATCGTTAAGGGACCACACCGAATTAAGCCTATTACCTGGGACTGTCTGTGGCTGTCTATGGAGGTGGATGATGAATGTGTTGGTACCGCGACTTAGCACATGGTGGGGCCCAAATAGGGTCACTGAAGGGCTGCCCGAGAGCCTTACGGTTGAACACAAGTGGCCGGGGGGGTGGGGAATGGGGGGGGGGGGAGTGGGGGGCAGGGGGGATGCGGAGGTGTATGACATGCATGCAGACATGCACACCCTGGATGGGGAGATCCTCAGTTGTGGCAGAAGGTGAATCCTCGATGAATTCATTGAGGAGAAGAAGAGGCTCGCCTTGAGTGTGTGGTGCCACCGCTCGATGACACTGTTTGACTGTGGGTGGTATGCTGTGGAATGAAACATGGCGACACTTCAGAGTTGTCTGAAGAGTGCAGACACAATTTTGACATGGTGGTGAGAAACAGGGGACAGCAGAAGCGAGCAACCCACACCGAGAGAAAAGGGGGACTGGATCAACCCAGCAGGTGACACAGTCAATGATCAATACGATATATCAGTAGCCCTAGTATGGGGAATGGGACCAACAACATCGATATGGATTTGCCAGAAACGCCCCTTAAGGATGGCAAACTTGCCCAGAGGAAGTTGAATGTCCCTGCTGACCTTGTTGTACTGGCACAGAATGCACACACGGCTACAAGTGTGACAGTCATGCTTGACGCCAGGCCAGACGAAGCACTCTGTAGCCAGCTGCATCGTGGCTCATGGTCCAGGGTGAGCTAAGCCATGCAAGGAGGTAAAGGCTCTATGGCAAAGGGTTGCAGGGACCAGGGGGTGAAATGTGCCTGTAGAGGTGTCACAAAGGACAGGGACCGCTGAAACAGGTAGTGTACGGGGCTGGATAGAGAGATATGAGCTGTTGTCTGATTTTATTCGCTGATTTGATTCCCTGTATATCATTGTCGAAGGCTTGTAGTCGGAGGAGTTCTTCCAGATTCAGCGGTGCAGTAAGCACACAGATGCAGGGAAGGTAGTCTGCCACAACGTTCTCCGTGCCGCAGATATAGCATGCATTGGAAGAGTGCTGACAGAAATAGTCCATATGGCAGAAACGCCTGGGTGGAAAGCCCTTAGCTGGATTATGAATAGTGTCCATGAGTGGTTTGTGATCAGTATAGATCATCAAGGGTCATCGCTCAAGGTCACTATGAAAATATTTAATCTCCTCGTACACAGCGAGCAGCTCACAGTAAAATGGTGACCACTTGCACTGGCGCTTAGTCAGTTTCTTGGAAAAGAAGTGGAGGGGCTGGGTGGAGCAGGCAGTGTGCTGCTGTAAAACAGCACCCACAGCTGAGTCACTGGCATCAGTCATGATTGAGACATGGGCCTCAGGGTCAGGGTGGGTGAGTGTGACAGCTTTTGCGAGGGCAGTTTTAAGGTTACCAAAAGTGTTGAGCATCGGTTGGGTCCACTCCATCTTCCATTTTCCAGTCGTGTTTTTGCCAGAAAGAGCGTCAGTGAGGGCCATTTGGACAAAGGCAGCTTGAAGAATATGGGGGTGGTAAAAGTTTGTCATACCGGGTCTGAGCATAATCGCGAGGGAGAGGAAGTTCAAGTACAATTTTGACACAAGAACTCGTAGGTTGGATGGAATGGCCGACGAAGGTAACAGATGTGGAAAACAGTTGAGATTTATCATGGTTGATCACCACGCCATTGGCAGCAAGGGCCAAACAGTTTGCATAAGACTGAACTTGATGCTCCTCAGTGGAGGAACAAAAGATAAGGATATCGTCTATGTAAGCGTAGGTAAAAGGCAGAGGGAGCAAAATGGAATCAATGAACTGCTGCCAAGTCTGCGCAGCATTTTTCAGTCCACAAGGCATGTAACAGTATTCAGATAGGCCGAAGGGTGTGATGGTGGCCATCTTCAGAATATCCAGAGGATGCATAGGAATCTGGTGATACACCTTGGAACAATCCAATATAGTGAAAAAGGTAGAACCATGAAGCAATTGCGTGAAATCTTGGCTATATGGTATGGGATAGATATCAATAATGGGGTGGCCATTAAGGGACCTGTAGTCCCCACACATGCGTAAGGTGTCGCCAATTTTGGGAACAAGGTGAATAGGTGAAGACCAGTTGCTATCGGACAGACAGAGGACGTCCAAAACCAACAGGTCCTAAATGATATCCTTGGTGTGCAGAAGTTTGGAAGCATTAAGGTGGCTGACCTTGTAATGAACAGGTGGGCCATCACTGGTGCAAATCTCATGGCAAAAGCCATTACTAATGGCCGATAACCAAATAGGGAAGCCGGCATGAGGGGTCAAGAAGGTATCCAAAGGCAATGTCAGTTCAATGACCTTGATGGACTGGGACAATGTAGGCAGGGCATAGGCTGCAGCTGGTGATGGAAGGCTTGATCCAGGAGTGAAGTAGCGTGAAGGATCAGAAGAGGTGCATGCAGGTGTGTCTTGGAAATTCGGCTGCAGTGATGTGAAAAAAAAAAAACAGCAGGCGGTGGAGTGCTTGACATTGGAGCAGGTTGGCGAGAAGACTCTGTAGGGGCATGTGCTGGGCTGACTCACTGTGGGGCTGCAGATAGGTGATGTGTGGTATGCTGTGCATGTGACAATTCAGCAGAGGCAGAGATCATTCTGGGTGTGGAGTTTGCCGATCAAAGAGCCATGTGGTTATGCACTCAACCAGGGAAGCACAGGTGTAAAGTGCAGCCAAGGAGGTGGAGAGTGAAGTGGTGCTGAACTTGAGTGTGCATGGAACTGTAGAGCCAGACGCATGTCAGAGAGCAGCGGCCTGCAGGTCTGGTGAAAGTTCGTAATGGTGTAGAAGATCCAACCTGATCAGAGATTCATCCACGTTGGCAGTGCGGGAGGTCCAAGGGAAGGTGTGAACCGGTGGGTGGTGAATTGACATCTTGATGGAGCCTTGGACTGCAATGGGAGAACAGTTGGTGGCAATCAAAGAGAGGGTAGAGGGGGATAGCACATTGACAGCATGCTTGGCCGGGATGGGGCTAACGTCAGCGACAGTGTTGATGAGAAAGTGGATGCCGGTCGAGATATCTGTGGCATAGAGGTGTCACATCGCTGAAGCGGGTGGTGCAGCATCAGAAGATAGGTGCCGTGAAGGTATGTGGTGGGACAGGGTACCTAAACATGGCCGCCAGTCTCATTTGGGTAGGCACAGGACACGGGGCAGTTGTGGGCGGTGTCCCCATAAGTAGCATGGAACCAGCACAGTGTGTAGGCCGGTTGGCCTGCCGGTGCGGTGCGGGTGGGGGTTTTGACTGACTGCGGTGGTGCCAGAAGCCTATCGGGCCACTGCTCGAGCAAGGTCGGTGGCTGTCGAGAACCTGTTGGCAGCACATCCCATAGGTTTCTAGGTGGCAGCTATTGAGAGGCTGCTGCGGCGCCGAGGTGAGAGTGACAGCATCTGCTGACTGAGCATAGAACCAGTGGCACAGATGTGCCAACTGACGATGGTGGAGATGTCGTTTGTGACAGGCAGTGACAGTGATGAGTAATAGCGAAGCCTGATCTGCCATGCACAATCGAATCTCGAGTGAGTCGGGGATATGTGACAGTAGATGAAGCTGCAGATCTGAAGGTATTTTGACCATCCACAACGTCCAAAGTGCAGTGTCAGACAATGCTTGGTCATAGATTAAAGCACGTAGACGCTGCCAAAGTTGTGAAGGGGTGCAGTCTTCACAATGTTCCTCATGAATAATGAGATGGATAGCCTCTGCCAGAGGGCAGGAAAGGTGCTTGATAAGCAGTGATTTGGTGGTCGAATATTTGTGTGAGACAGGCGGTGAGAGGAGCAAGTCACTGATATGATCCGTATGTGCCTGGAGATGTCTCACCAGGCAGACAAAATGGGAACCATCATCAGAAATGCCATGGATGACCAGGAGATGGTCCACTAGGCAAACCAAGTTTTTGGATTGTCTTTTTGCAATGCAGGTAGCTTAGGGAACCTGCCTGGTAGCACATGTTGAGGCAGCACCGGCAGATGGAGATCAGTGTGGGCAGAGCAGGATGCCTCCGACACCAAAAGTGCAGTAGAGGTGAGTGGTGTGTCCCCCGAGGTTTGGGTGGAGTGGTGGCCACAAGCAGCACATGATACGGAGTGGGCAGAGGAGGCGACATGGGTATAAGCTGACGAGGTGTGTCCAACCAGCAAGCCTGACGAGGAGTGCGACACGAGCGTATCAGCTGGTGCTGTAGCAACAGCGGGCAGGGGGTGGGTATGGTGGAGCTGTGGGGGTGGCAGACTCAGTAACTGGCGTGGATGGAATGGCTGGCGCCATTATGAAAGTGAGTGGAAGGCAAACGTGGTGCAATCACAGTGCGACGGTTGTCGAAAACAGCGCTGTCGAGGCAACCGGCACCGCCAAAACCATGTGCAGGGATGGGAGTGCTGCAACACTATGTAAATGAGAATGTGCTATCCCATAAATAGACATGTTCAATTCACAGTTCTGAAAATTTGCAGGTACATCAAGCGATCCCGAAGGTAATAACGAACATGAAAGATGAACCACAATGTCTTTAACTGAAAGGTTCTCTAAGTTATGGTTATGTGGTGGGCACTGTCCATATTGTGGCCATTGTACTGCCACACTGGACAGCAGCGGTGTTGAGGAGGGTAAGGTTGGATACTGCTGGCATGACTGGGCGTAAATAACTGTTCACTATTAACCAAGTTCAGACGAGGTACACTTGTCCACTCTTGGTCGCAATTGGCAGAGTTGATGGGGCCTGTTACACTTGCTCCGAAAGTCATGGGTAGATCCACTGTAGCAGAAACAATGCAGTCCGGCACATGATGTTCATGAATGACGAAAACAAGCACAAATAATGCTGCAAGAGATGTTGATGGTGTTGGGGTCACCACTGTGGTTATCATGGAAGGTTACTTGAGATATAACACACTTAATAGTGAATACACATTTATTGGTCACTCGTACATATAACAAATGTGGCAGTTGAACATGTTATGCATTGAAAGTTCACACAAGAACATACTAGTTCAAAGAAGGAGGGTGCCAAAGATAGGGCACTCTGCACCAGAGACAACACAGACCAATATGAGATATGCAAAAAGAGAGACAATGGGGTTTTGAATAGTACTGTCAGAGATGTGCAGCCATACTGATTCCAGTCCTGTGGCCTGCTGCATGACATTATTCGTTTGGGGATTCATGGTGCAAACAGCCCGGTTGTGGTGGTCCCATAGATTCTCAATTGGGTTTAATGCTTTACACATCAGACACTTAGAACTATATTGGATCTAGGACCTTTTACCTGTTATTCTGGGTGACTTTTCCAAAATCTACACCTTGTCCTAGACCTCTACAGTCCTTTTCCTTTACCCCTCTTCCTTCCTCTTCAACCCTTCAGCCTGAAGAATGAACCACTGGCTCTGAAAGTTTACCTAATTATAACCTTCTTTAATGTGTGTGTTCTGTCACCACTTGGTAAGTAGATTTTTTAATCTATGCAATTACATTGTAAACTCCATGTAGGGGTGGACATGATCCACAAAAAAAGATGCATACTTGTGTTGATCCACTGTGCCTTCTAGAATGATGAGATTACCCGGGGAAAGCTACAGAAACATTCCCCAGACCATAATGCTCCTCATCTGGCCTGGACTCCTCCAACGGTTGTTTCACATCCTACACACCAATGACCATTTGCCTGATGGAGCACCTGAAAAGGCAATCTGCCACCACTCAGTGGACATCCAGTTCTGGTACAGACCAGCAAATTCAGCCTTCACTGCTGATGACTCTATTGAACTTGTTGTCACATTGTCTACTTTCAACTGCTTCCATGAGCACAGCATCCCAAGTATTCTTGTATGTTTAACTGGATGTGCTTGGCTGCCATTGATTTTTCCATATAACTTCATTTAAGGTGATGATGATGATAGACTGGCCACAAAACTTTTGCCAAACTCACAAAGGATATTTTAAATTCCTGGCTTTCTCAGGCTGAGATACCTTTAATTTTCCTTGTTGACTGAAAGACTGATCTGACTTCTTGCCTGTTTAGGACTCAACATATCTTACTAGTTGTTGCCTCACAGAATGGAAGCTGCACTATGAATTGGTCCTCTTGCCTTGTTTTAACAGTGTTGTGTCTTGGTTTCCTTGACAGCACTGAGCTAATATCATGGACAGAATACTCATCAGATAGTCTTTATCTGAAATAATACTGACTCTGTGTAGTAAGGTGCTCAGCATAGCTCTCCTCTGAGAGGATGGTGAAAGCTAGTTCATTGAGATACAGGTCTGTATGTGAAACTTCCTGGCAGATTAAAACTGTGTGCCCGACCGAGACTCGAACTCGGGACCTTTGCCTTTCGCGGGCAAGTGCTCTACCAACTGAGCTACTGAAGCACGACTCACACCCGGTACTCACAGCTTTACTTCCGCCAGTACCTCGTCTCCTACCTTCCAAACTTTACAGAAGCTCTCCTGCGAACCTTGCAGAACTAGCACTCCTGAAAGAAAGGATATTGCGGAGACATGGCTTAGCCACAGCCTGGGGGATGTTTCCAGAATGAGATCTTCACTCTGCAGCGGAGTGTGCGCTGATATGAAACTTCCTGGCAGATTAAAACTGTGTGCCCGACCGAGACACGAACTCGGGACCTTTGCCTTTCGCGGGCAAGTGCTCTACCAACTGAGCTACCGAAGCACGACTCACGCCCGGTACTCACAGCTTTACTTCTGCCAGTACCTCGTCTCCTACCTTCCAAACTTTACAGAAGCTCTCCTGCGAACCTTGCAGAACTAGCACTCCTGAAAGAAAGGATATTGCGGAGACATGGCTTAGCCACAGCCTGGGGGATGTTTCCAGAATGAGATCTTCACTCTGCAGCGGAGTGTGCGCTGATATGAAACTTCCTGGCAGATTAAAACTGTGTGCCCGACCGAGACTCGAACTCGGGACCTTTACCTTTCGCGGGCAAGTGCTCTACCAACTGAGCTACTGAAGCACGACTCACGCCCGGTAATCACAGCTTTACTTCTGCCAGTACCTCGTCTCCTACCTTCCAAACTTTACAGAAGCTCTCCTGCGAACCTTGCAGAACTAGCACTCCTGAAAGAAAGGATATTGCGGAGACATGGCTTAGCCACAGCCTGGGGGATGTTTCCAGAATGAGATCTTCACTCTGCAGCGGAGTGTGCGCTGATATGAAACTTCCTGGCAGATTAAAACTGTGTGCCCGACCGAGACACGAACTCGGGACCTTTGCCTTTCGCGGGCAAGTGCTCTACCAACTGAGCTACCGAAGCACGACTCACGCCCGGTACTCACAGCTTTACTTCTGCCAGTACCTCGTCTCCTACCTTCCAAACTTTACAGAAGCTCTCCTGCGAACCTTGCAGAACTAGCACTCCTGAAAGAAAGGATATTGCGGGGACATGGCTTAGCCACAGCCTGGGGGATGTTTCCAGAATGAGATCTTCACTCTGCAGTGGAGTGTGCGCTGATATGAAACTTCCTGGCAGATTAAAACTGTGTGCCCGACCAAGACTCGAACTCGGGACCTTTGCCTTTCGCGGGCAAGTGCTCTACCAACTGAGCTACCGAAGCACGACTCACGCCCGGTACTCACAGCTTTACTTCTGCCAGTACCTCGTCTCCTACCTTCCAAACTTTACAGAAGCTCTCCTGCGAACCTTGCAGAACTAGCACTCCTGAAAGAAAGGATATTGCGGAGACATGGCTTAGCCACAGCCTGGGGGATGTTTCCAGAATGAGATCTTCACTCTGCAGCGGAGTGTGCGCTGATATGAAACTTCCTGGCAGATTAAAACTGTGTGCCCGACCGAGACTCGAACTCGGGACCTTTACCTTTCGCGGGCAAGTGCTCTACCAACTGAGCTACTGAAGCACGACTCACGCCCGGTAATCACAGCTTTACTTCTGCCAGTACCTCGTCTCCTACCTTCCAAACTTTACAGAAGCTCTCCTGCGAACCTTGCAGAACTAGCACTCCTGAAAGAAAGGATATTGCGGAGACATGGCTTAGCCACAGCCTGGGGGATGTTTCCAGAATGAGATCTTCACTCTGCAGCGGAGTGTGCGCTGATATGAAACTTCCTGGCAGATTAAAACTGTGTGCCCGACCGAGACTCGAACTCGGGACCTTTACCTTTCGCGGGCAAGTGCTCTACCAACTGAGCTACTGAAGCACGACTCACGCCCAGTAATCACAGCTTTACTTCTGCCAGTACCTCGTCTCCTACCTTCCAAACTTTACAGAAGCTCTCCTGCGAACCTTGCAGAACTAGCACTCCTGAAAGAAAGGATATTGCGGAGACATGGCTTAGCCACAGCCTGGGGGATGTTTCCAGAATGAGATCTTCACTCTGCAGCGGAGTGTGCGCTGATATGAAACTTCCTGGCAGATTAAAACTGTGTGCCCGACCGAGACACGAACTCGGGACCTTTGCCTTTCGCGGGCAAGTGCTCTACCAACTGAGCTACCGAAGCACGACTCACGCCCGGTACTCACAGCTTTACTTCTGCCAGTACCTCGTCTCCTACCTTCCAAACTTTACAGAAGCTCTCCTGCGAACCTTGCAGAACTAGCACTCCTGAAAGAAAGGATATTGCGGGGACATGGCTTAGCCACAGCCTGGGGGATGTTTCCAGAATGAGATCTTCACTCTGCAGTGGAGTGTGCGCTGATATGAAACTTCCTGGCAGATTAAAACTGTGTGCCCGACCAAGACTCGAACTCGGGACCTTTGCCTTTCGCGGGCAAGTGCTCTACCAACTGAGCTACCGAAGCACGACTCACGCCCGGTACTCACACCTTTACTTCTGCCAGTACCTCGTCACCTACCTTCCAAACTTTACAGAAGCTCTCCTGCGAACCTTGCAGAACTTGCACTCCTGAAAGAAAGGATATTGCGGAGACATGGCTTAGCCACAGCCTGGGGGATGTTTCCAGAATGAGATCTTCACTCTGCAGTGGAGTGTGCGCTGATATGAAACTTCCTGGCAGAGTAAAACTGTGTGCCCAACCGAGACTCGAACTCGGGACCTTTGCCTTTCGTGGGCAAGTGCTCTACCAACTGAGCTACCGAAGCACGACTCACGCCCGGTACTCACAGCTTTTCTTCTGCCAGTACCTCGTCTCCTACCTTCCAAACTTTACAGAAGCTCTCCTGCGAACCTTGCAGAACTAGCACTCCTGAAAGAAAGGATATTGCGGAGACATGGCTTAGCCACAGCCTGGGGGATGTTTCCAGAATGAGATCTTCACTCTGCAGCGGAGTGTGCGCTGATATGAAACTTCCTGGCAGATTAAAACTGTGTATCCGACCGAGACTCGAACTCGGGACCTTTGCCTTTCGCGGGCAAGTGCTCCACCAACTGAGCTACCGAAGCACGACTCACGCCCGGTACTCACAGCTTTACTTCTGCCAGTACCTCGTCTCCTACTTTCCAAACTTTACAGAAGCTCTCCTGCGAACCTTGCAGAACTAGCACTCCTGAAAGAAAGGATATTGCAGAGACATGGCTTAGCCACAGCCTGGTGGATGTTTCCAGAATGAGATCTTCACTCTGCAGCGGAGTGTGCGCTGATATGAAACTTCCTGGCAGATTAAAACTGTGTGCCTGACCGAGACTCAAACTCGGGACCTTTGCCTTTCGCGGGCAAGTGCTCTACCAGCTGAGCTACCGAAGCACGACTCACGCCTGGTACTCACAGCTTTACTTCTGCCAGTACCTCGTCTCCTACCTTCCAAACTTTACAGAAGGTCTCCTGCGAACCTAGCAGAACTAGCACTCCTGAAAGAAAGGATATTGCGGAGACATGGCTTAGCCACAGCCTGGGGGATGTTTCCAGAATGAGATCTTCACTCTGCAGCGGAGTGTGCGCTGATATGAAACTTCCTGGCAGGTTAAAACTGTGTGCCTGACCGAGACTCGAACTCGGGACCTTTGCCTTTCGCGGGCAAGTGCTCTACCAACTGAGCTACCGAAGCACGACTCACGCCCGGTACTCACAGCTTTACTTCTGCCAGTACCTCGTTCCTACCTTCCAAACTTTACAGAAGCTCTCCTGCGAACCTTGCAGAACTAGCACTCCTGAAGGAAAGGATATTGCGGAGACATGGCTTAGCCACAGCCTGCGGGATGTTTCCAGAATGAGGTCTTCACTCTGCAGCGGAGTGTGCGCTGATATGAAACTTCCTGGCAGATTAAAACTGTGTGCCCGACCGAGACTCGAACTCGGGACCTTTGCCTTTCGCGGGCAAGTGCTCTACCAACTGAGCTACCGAAGCACGACTCACGCCCGGTACTCACAGCTTTACTTCTGCCAGTACCTCATCTCCTACCTTCCAGGAGAGCTTCTGTAAAGTTTGGAAGGTAGGAGACGAGGTACTGGCAGAAGTAAAGCTGTGAGTACCGGGCGTGAGTCGTGCTTCGGTAGCTCAGTTGGTAGAGCACTTGCCCGCGAAAGGCAAAGGTCCCAAGTTCGAGTCTCGGTCGGGCACACAGTTTTAATCTGCCAGGAAGTTTCATATCAGCGCACACTCCGCTGCAGAGGGAAGATCTCATTCTGGAAACATCCCCCAGGCTGTGGCTAAGCCATGTCTCCGCAATATCCTTTCTTTCAGGAGTGCTAGTTCTGCAAGTTTCGCAGGAGAGCTTCTGTAAAGTTTGGAAGGTAGGAGACGAGGTACTGGCAGAAGTAAAGCTGTGAGTACCGGGCGTGAGTTGTGTTTCGGTGGCTCAGTTGGTAGAGCACTTGCCCGCGAAAGGTAAAGGTCCCGAGTTCGAGTCTTGGTCGGGCACACAGTTTTAATCTGGCAGGAAGTTTCATATCAGCGCACACTCCGCTGCAGAGGGAAGATCTCATTCTGGAAACATCCCCCAGGCTGTGGCTAAGCCATGTCTCCGCAATATCCTTTCTTTCAGGAGTGCTAGTTCTGCAAGTTTCGCAGGAGAGCTTCTGTAAAGTTTGGAAGGTAGGAGACGAGGTACTGGCAGAAGTAAAGCTGTGAGTACCGGGCGTGAGTCGTGCTTCGGTAGCTCAGTTGGTAGAGCACTTGCCCGCGAAAGGCAAAGGTCCCGAGTTCGAGTCTCGGTCGGGCACACAGTTTTAATCTGCCAGGAAGTTTCATATCAGCGCACACTCCGCTGCAGAGTGAAGATCTCATTCTGGAAACATCCCCCAGCTGTGGCTAAGCCATGTCTCCGCAATATCCTTTCTTTCAGGAGTGCTAGTTCTGCAAGGTTCGCAGGAGAGCTTCTGTAAAGTTTGGAAGGTAGGAGACGAGGTACTGGCAGAAGTAAAGCTGTGAGTACCGGGCGTGAGTTGTGCTTCGGTAGCTCAGTTGGTAGAGCACTTGCCCGCGAAAGGCAAAGGTCCCGAGTTCGAGTCTCGGTCGGGCACACAGTTTTAATCTGCCAGGAAGTTTCATATCAGCGCACACTCCGCTGCAGAGTGAAGATCTCATTCTGGAAACATCCCCCAGGCTGTGGCTAAGCCATGTCTCCGCAATATCCTTTCTTTCAGGAGTGCTAGTTCTGCAAGGTTCGCAGGAGAGCTTCTGTAAAGTTTGGAAGGTAGGAGACGAGGTACTGGCAGAAGTAAAGCTGTGAGTACCGGGCGTGAGTCGTGCTTCGGTAGCTCAGTTGGTAGAGCACTTGCCCGCGAAAGGCAAAGGTCCCGAGTTCGCGTCTCGGTCGGGCACACAGTTTTAATCTGCCAGGAAGTTTCATATCAGCGCACACTCCGCTGCAGAGTGGAGATCTCATTCTGGAAACATCCGCCAGGCTGTGGCTAAGCCATGTCTCCACAATATCCTTTCTTTCAGGAGTTCTAGTTCTGCAAGTTTCCCAGGAGAGCTTCTGTAAAGTTTGGAAGGTAGGAGACAAGGTACTGGCAGAAGTAAAGCTGTGAGTACACGGCCGTGAGTCGTGCTACGGTAGCTCAGTTGGTAGAGCACTTGCCCGCGAAAGGCAAAGGTCCCGAGTTCGAGTCTCGGTCGGGCACACAGTTTTAATCTGCCAGGAAGTTTCATATCAGCGCACACTCCGCTGCAGAGTGAAGATCTCATTCTGGAAACATCCCCCAGGCTGTGGCTAAGCCATGTCTCCGCAATATCCTTTCTTTCAGGAGTGCTAGTTCTGCAAGGTTCGCAGGAGAGCTTCTGTAAAGTTTGGAAGGTAGGAGACGAGGTACTGGCAGAAGTAAAGCTGTGAGTACCGGGCGTGAGTCGTGCTTCGGTAGCTCAGTTGGTAGAGCACTTGCCCGCGAAAGGCAAAGGTCCCGAGTTCGAGTCTCGGTCGGGCACACAGTTTTAATCTGCCAGGAAGTTTCATATCAGCGCACACTCCGCTGCAGAGTGAAGATCTCATTCAGGTCTGTATGTGTCAGTTTTCTGTACACAGAATGGCCAAGTCATCCATCGTTTGAACAATGTATCCAGGAAAGTTAACTTTGTGTGCTTCTCCAACTTCACAGTAAAGCTTATGTTAGGATGTACATCATTCAAATGGTCAACAAACTGATGCAGTGTCTCACTGATATGTGGCCAGATTAAAAACATATCACCTACATACTGATGAAGCAGGATGGATGGAAAGGAGCACTGTTCAACAGTCGTTATTCAAAATCTTCCATGGCTGCTGACAATGGTGTACCCATGGCTGTCTAATCACACCAATTTCCACCCTAAAGAAAGTAAGTAGTCTTTAAAGTGTGCGAAAATAATTTCAAAATTTCAGGGGAGAATGAGTGACGAACAATTTTAATGTATTTCCACTGGTACCTTTGTGAACAGGGAGTCTGTGTCGAGGTTGACCATGACTTCGTTTCAGCCTATCCTCATCTGCTTTATGATGTCAACATTATTATGAAAAGGAAAGACTGCTAATCACTGTAAAACTGGCATGCTGATGGCTTGTTGAGTTGCAGATAGGCAAAATGCAAATACTGCTACAAATTGAGCTTTCAAACAAGACCTCCTTCAGAAAAGCAAACACACACATTCACAAAAGCAGGCACATCACACACATGTGACCACTGTCTCTGTTTGCTGCAGCCAGAATGCAAGTCTCATGTTGAATGGAAGCAGCAATGCAGAGTCTACATCTACATCTACATCTACATTCATACTCCGCAAGCCACCCAACGATGTGTGGCGGAGGGCACTTTACGTGCCACTGTCATTACCTCCCTTTCCTCTTCCAGTCGCGTATGGTTCGCAGGAAGAACGACTGTCTGAAAGCCTCCGTGCGCGCTCTAATCTCTCTAATTTTACATTCGTGATCTCCTCGGGAGGTATAAGTAGGGGGAAGCAATATACTCGATACCTCATCCAGAAACGCACCCTCTCGAAACCTGGTGAGCAAGCTACACCGCGATGCAGAGCGCCTCTCTTGCAGAGTCTGCCACTTGAGTTTATTAAACATCTCCGTAACGCTATCACGGTTACCAAATAACCCTGTGACGAAACGCGCCGCTCTTCTTTGGATCTTCTCTATCTCCTCCGTCAACCCGATCTGGTACGGATCCCACACTGATGAGCAATACTCAAGTATAGGTCGAACGAGTGTTTTGTAAGCCACCTCCTTTGTTGCTGGACTACATTTTCTAAGCACTCTCCCAATGAATCTCAACCTGGTACCCGCCTTACCAACAATTAATTTTATATGATCATTCCACTTCAAATCGTTCCGCACGCATACTCCCAGATATTTGACAGAAGTAACTGCTACCAGTGTTTGTTCCGCTATCATATAATCATACAATAAAGGATCCTTCTTTCTATGTATTCGCAATACATTACATTTGTCTATGTTAAGGGACAGTTGCCACTCCCTGCACCAAGTACCTATCCGCTGCAGATCTTCCTGCATTTCGCTACAATTTTCTAATGCTGCAACTTCTCTGTATACTACAGCATCATCCGCGAAAAGCCGCATGGAACTTCCGACACTATCTACTAGGTCATTTATATATATTGTGAAAAGCAATGGTCCCATAACACTCCCCTGTGGCACGCCAGAGGTTACCTTAACATCTGTAGACGTCTCTCCATTGATAACAACATGCTGTGTTCTGTTTGCTAAAAAATCTTCAATCCAGCCACACAGCTGGTCTGATATTCCGTAGGCTCTTACTTTGTTTATCAGGCGACAGTGCGGAACTGTATCGAACGCCTTCCGGAAGTCAAGAAAAATAGCATCTACCTGGGAGCCTGTATCTAATATTTTCTGGGTCTCATGAACAAATAACGCGAGTTGGGTCTCACACGATCGCTGTTTCCGGAATCCATGTTGATTCCTACATAGTAGATTCTGGGTTTCCAAAAACGACATGATACTTGAGCAAAAAACATGTTCTAAAATTCTACAACAGATCGACGTCAGAGATATAGGTCTATAGTTTTGCGCATCTGCTCGACGACCCTTCTTGAAGACTGGGACTACCTGTGCTCTTTTCCAATCATTTGGAACCCTCCGTTCCTCTAGAGACTTGCGGTACACGGCTGTTAGAAGGGGGGCAAGTTCTTTCGCGTACTCTGTGTAGAATCGAATTGGTATCCCGTCAGGTCCAGTGGACTATCCTCTGTTGAGTGATTCCAGTTGCTTTTCTATTCCTTGGACACTTATTTCGATGTCAGCCATTTTTTCGTTTGTGCGAGGATTTAGAGAAGGAACTGTAGTGCGGTCTTCCTCTGTGAAACAGCTTTGGAAAAAGGTGTTTAGTATTTCAGCTTTATGCGTGTTATCCTCTGTTTCAATGCCATCATCATCCCGGAGTGTCTGGATATGCTGTTTCGAGCCACTTACTGATTTAACGTAAGACCAGAACTTCCTAGGATTTTCTGTCAAGTCTGTACATAGAATTTTACTTTCGAATTCACTGAACGCTTCTCGCATAGCCCTCCTTACGCTAACTTTGACATCGCTTAGCTTCTGTTTGTCTGAGAGGTTTTGGCTGCGTTTAAACTTGGAGTGAAGCTCTCTTTGCTTTCGCAGTAGTTTCCTAACTTTGTTGTTGTACCACGGTGGGTTTTTCCCGTCCCTCACAGTTTTACTCGGCACGTACCTGTCTAAAACGCATTTTACGATTGCCTTGAACTTTTTCCATAAACACTCAACATTGTCAGTGTCGGAACAGAAATTTTCGTTTTGATCTGTTAGGTGGTCTGAAATCTGCCTTCTATTACTCTTGCTAAACAGATAAACCTTCCTCCCTTTTTTTATATTCCTATTAACTTCCATATTCAGGGATGCTACAACGGCCTTATGATCACTGATTCCCTGTTCTGCACTTACAGAGTCGAAAAGTTCGGGTCTGTTTGTTATCAGTAGGTCCAAGATGTTATCTCCACGAGTCGGTTCTCTGTTTAATTGCTCGAGGTAATTTTCGGATAGTGCACTCAGTATAATGTCACTCGATGCTCTGTCCCTACCACCCGTCCTAAACAGGAGCAGGAAGGGGGAGAGATATGATGGTATTGGTTCGGGTGGGGGGGGGGGGGGGGGGAAGAAGAGCACTGGCTGGCTGAGTGTTCAGGGAGTACAGGGCAGCAGGACAAGGCTGCCAGTCATAGCATCAGGAGTCTGTGGTGAGAGAAGGGTGGAGGGGGGAGGGGGGGGGGGATCAAGAGTGGAAAATGAGAGGAGAAGGGAAGGGGAATGATTAGTGGGTGTGTTGACAGAGCAGCACACAATGTGAGGGGACATGCATTGGGAGGAGATGATACAACAGAAGGGCAAAAACTGTTAAGTGGGGGGTCTTGAGGCCAGGATAATTTCAGGAGTGGGGAATACATTGTAATGATAACTCCTATCTGTGCAGTTCAGGAAGTTGGTAATGGAGGGGAGGATACAAACGGTCTAGGTTGTGAAGCAGCCATTAAAATCAAGAGTGTTATGCTCAGCTGCATGTTGTGCCAGAGGGTGGTTCACTCTGCTCTTTGGTACAGCTTGGCAGTAGTCATTCATCGTGGTGGACAGCTGGTTGGTAGCCATACCAGTATAGAAAGCTGTGCCGCAATTGCGTCAGAGCTGGTGTATGTCAGGGCTGATTTCAGAGGTGCCCCAGCTTATGATTGGTAGGATAAGCCTGTAACAGGACTGAAATAGGAAGTGGTAGGTTGGTGGTTTGGGCAGATCTTGCAACTGGGTTTTCTACATTGATACAACGAATGTGGAAAGGGGTTGGGATTAGGTGTGGCATATGGATGAACTGGGATGTTGTGAAGGTTGGGTGGGAAATGGAACACCACTTTAGGAGGGGTGGGAAGGATCTTGGGTAGGATGTCCCTCACATCAGGGCATGGAAATAGAAAATCAAAGCCCTGACAAAGAATGTGGTTCAGTTGTTCCAGTTTCAGAGTGGTATTGGGTTATGAATGGGGCACTCCTTTGTACCTGTTTTTCCCCAAAGGATGTGTGTGTTTCCTTTTCTGAAGAAGGCTCTGGCTGAAAGCTCACTGATTAACAGTTTTTTTTGTGCCTCTCTGCAACTCAATATGTCATCTTTATGGTGAGTAGCAATATATTATTTTCATAATATTGTTGATATTACAACTAGACTTCCCATTGCTATGATATGAACAAGCATTTTTGAGTTATTAATATGATGTCTCCAGATGGTATCTTTGTGTAATTTAGACAGACCATATAACCTCAATAGCCTACATGCTCTTGGCTTAAATTAGCACTCATGTCTTCCTACCAAGTGAAAATGTGGGATCCGATAATCTGCAGTACTGATGATAACCATAGCACTCCTCTGTCAGTTTGCAGGACAATTAACTCTTCATCCTTCTCCAACAATTTCAGTCCTTGTTCCACCACACCACTCTGTCCATTTTGGACTTAAGGGACTTGTCTGTCGCTAAAATCTGGCTCGTAGCAAGCCTGATCTCATTGCTGCTTCTTGAGGAAGATACCACAACACCTGTTCTGCATCACTGATAATCTCAGCCAGTGGCAGTTTTTATGGAGCTGGAGCAAAGTCAGTCCTTTATTGAGAACCAAAATGGTGGCTTCGTCAAGTTCCTTGTTGGTGAAGTTGATGACAGTGCAGCAAACGCTACTATAGCCGACACTTCCTTTTTCACTGTTAAGGTGCTCATATTTATCAGCCTGTTTCGCCATTGTCTTGTTGAAATTAGCTCATTCATGTGCAACTGAAGTCATGTCTCCCAATTTTGAGTTCCTAGGTGAGAGAGCTGCAAAACAGAAGGTGTGGCAAATAAATAAGAAGTAAGCATTAGAGTCAAGTTCACACCTAATATAATGTGTCCTTTCCTTGACAATAGTATGGGTTGTCTTTGAAGAAATTCTGTTCACTGTGGCAGTCCAGATGTGGTGTTTTATGACTGCAAATTTCAGTATAACGTCCTTGACATGACAGCATTGTAGAAAAGTCAGATTACTCAGCAGCTGTGACTGTTCCAGGTGCAGCTTTCCCAACTGATGAATGCTGCATGCTATGTCATTCCCACAGAGGATATTAATATGGCTACAAAGGCTTTTTCAATGGAGTTCTTGCATAAAATTTTGCCAAGTTCTCAATGAAAGCCTATATCATCACCTCCAGGGCCTAAATCTGGCAGTCATGAAATTAGTGAGGATCACACTTTTAGGCCTAGATGGCGGCATCCAATTGAGTGGATTATACCATGATGACAACTTGAAAAATACTGAGGTGGTGCTCTAACATTTTTGACGATAAGAGTGTGTGAAGTGTATATGCAAACTTCACACTTCTCTTATACGAGTCGACTTACTTGGTGTATACAGCCAATCTTCTTCTCTGGATAGCCGGCTTCTGGACATTTTTGACGATTAAGAGTGTGTGTGACAGTGGAAGGCAGAGTTTACATGGAAATTCTCAAAACACCACATATCCTCCTCTTCAGATTGGACACGTGATATTTTATACATAATCATTATGTACATAACATCACTCACAACAACATTTCATATCATAACAATATACTTTTCACATACATGTTTCTAAATACCTCTTTCACTTCAACAACAATATTTTTTTTTTTTTTTTTCTCTCTCTAGAACAATCTTTAGCTGAGCGTTCCTTCATTCTGTTATTATTTCACCTCGACATCAATATCTTAACATTTTTTCATGTTTTTAGTCATCTTTTATAATATTGAAGAACTGTGAGGACTCTTTCCTTATTTCCAATTGTAAATTGCAGGCAGGTGTTCATGACACCTGAGTATTCTATTATTTATATCCTTTGTACTACCTTTTCTTGGTATGTACTAGTTTCATTATCTGTTGTAGTTTGGAGGAACTCTGGGCAAAATGAAAGTGTTCTTTTGACACTCATGAACTTACATAAAACATAATAATGCTCATTGTGCATAGAATTCAAACTTTACAGAATAATCCCTACAAAATTTTGTGACTTGTCGTGACATTGACCCTTTTCCCTAGGATCAGTACCTGCCCCATGCTTGTGGGTTGACCATATGAGAGCACATCCTCTTTCCATTTTTGGGTAGGTACGCCCCATTATAAAACACTCCTATTTTTTCAGGTCACAGGTCTTTCCTATCTCCAAATAGGTACGCCTGTCCCATATACTTAGGAAATTCTGGGTATGCCACCCTTATCCTGTCTGAGTAGGTCTCATGGTTCATTACCCCAGTATACATTCCTATGTATACTATAATTAAGTATTTTCTGGTAAAGTTACAAATCTATTCTACACTTCACATATTCTTCTTAATACTTCATCTAATCCCTAGAGTTCTCCTCTACTTACCAACTTCTATACTTCCAGTAGGTACCATGTCTGTATACACTATTCAATAGATAATTTGATTACTTAGGCTATTCGAATCCCACTATCCTACAATTGATCACTTTATCAGAGTATTTATTATACTGACTTTTTTCTAAGATGACTACCATGACCAATTCCACTCTTGCTTGTGGTTTTTTTTCCCCTTCTTATGTGTATATGTGTATTCAATGTAGAATCATCCTAGTTTTTAGATATACATATATATCTGTGTGTGTGTGTGTGTGTTGAAAGATAAGATGTAGGTTATTAGAAACCACGGAAAGCAGAAAGGACTTCTTTGATAGAAGTGGATGAATATGGAAAGAGGGAAAAATAGATAGGTCCTCAAATGAGAAGTAAGAAGGGAAATAAATGGAAATGGTTGCTAAGATCGAAGAAGAGAAAGAAGATAGCTCCAAAGACAGAAAAACATTCCCACCCACTTTCCCCCAGGATCCCTACCTCGCAGATGCTTCAGTGGGACACTGGAGGAGGTTTGGTGTTAAATCATCTCCTACAGAACGGACATTCCCACCTTCACTTTCGAGGTCCCGAAGGAAATCTTAGCAACCCTATGGGAATGGCAAGTGAGGAAGAAGCAGGCACACTTGTTTGTGAGGGTTGTTCGAAATGTGTGATGTGTGTTTTGTGTTAGTCATGATTTATGTGTTCTTGTAAACCATGCTTTATCCACAATACCCACCCCTTTCAAAACTGATACAAACCCTACCATCTACATCACATCACATAAAAGGTATAAAATATTCTACACAAAATATAAAATTATACACTAAAGTCTAACAGTCATTCTGTTCGTCACATTATATTATATTTTCCACAAACATAAATTCTTATTCCGTTTATTTCATGTCTAGAGATCACTTTTTCTTATTCTGTGATCCTCCTAAGTTGTAGTCATATCCAGTTTTCTAGGAGATAAGATTATAGGATAGTTTACAATTTTAGTAATAGATTACAGAATAGTTTAAGATCTGAAGGGAATTCGGTGTGGGAAAACTAGTTTGGAAGAAACACCGAAAACAACTCAGGATCTGACGGTCGTCCTTGGGGGATATATGACTCTGCCCAGGTCCCATGGATCTGATATTAAATTTTCTTGTGCACTGGCAGACCAGTATTTCTCTTTAAACTTCTTTTGAAAGTCTCCCCACTGTAAATCAGTCACCCACACGTTCCTGATGTTACTCTCTTTGTAACTTTTCTTTCTATAATTTCTTAGACTTGTTCTTCCAAACTACTTACATTTATGATATCAGAGTTTGCTATTTTCTCTTTAAAGCTTCTTTCTACATTATCCACTTGTGTACTTACACCTGTAATTTACGATTGGATTATCGGCATTAACTTATCTTGCTTTTCAACACTCTCTTTTAAAGCACACAATCTCTGCTTTACAGCATCAAACTTAACATTGCATACATTTTCAAATGACCCTGACTTTTCATTGATTTCTGAGCTTGAGCTCGATTATGAGCTTTCCATCAATATCAAATTTTAACTTTTTTGTACATCTTGTAATTGATCATTCTGTTTCAGACTAAAGTCAGTGAACAGTTTATTTACACGAATGTCCAATGAATTGGTTAATTCTTTCTTTAAGTCTAATTTCAAATCCTCTACTTTACTATTTAAGGTGTTAAATTCAGTCTTTAAAGCCTCCATGCCTTTGCATAGATTGCTAAATTCTCTGCTTTGTGAGTCCATCTTGGCATTAACAAACCTAGATTTGCCACCTGACTATTTAAGACTTTCCTTTGAGCATTGAAAGTTGCACTCTGGGCATCTAGTTTAGAATTTAATTGCAGACTCTGAGCATTTACAGCTTCATTTAATTGAGTCTTTACTGAGTCTAACTTATGATTCTGAGCTTTGATTAGATTTACTAACTCAGACCAGTCAGGCCCTTCTTTAATGTTCTCATAGCCATGGCTTGTTCTGATGTCTTTCTAACTTGCTGATTGGGATCCATGATTTTACAAGCTTTAGACCTTGTGAGCATTTAAAAATTACCTTTAAGTATAATAACTACATTAATAAAGTTCATTAAATAGTTTTATCACTTCTTGCTAAAGTACTTAAATTCTGTTTTGCACTCACCCGGCATAGAACCGGGGCTGCATCGATGAGTGGATGTGTAACCACCACCGGTGAACAGCAACTGGTGCCTGCAGCATCGGATGTTGGTTTCTGCGTCCACATCCCTGCAATGTGTGTGAGATTCGTATACTCCCTTCTTAATCAGAGTGATCTCGGCATATATCTTCTTAAAGAAATGCACTGGAATCTTCTTCACTATTTCTCAATTCAAATTTTTTCTTTTTTGAATACTCAGTCATGTTCCGAAGTCTCAGAGCAAAATCTTTATTGCATTTGGTTTGGTTGCTATGGCAACATACAACATACACCTTTCTCGTTTTTGGTTTCAAAATTCCCGTTTTTCAAGTCCTGTCATGGTCACCACATTCTAACATTTTTGACGACTAAAGTGTGTGAAGTGTATGTGCAAACTTCCCACTTCTCTTATACGAGTCGACTTACTTGGTGTATACAGCCGATCTTCTTCTCTGGATAGCCAGCTTCTGCAATCTCTACAAACTTCTTCTCCGAAGAATGATACTAGTTACAGGAACTTTAAAGACTCTCTCACCACTTGCGAAATAATTCGATACTCGAAGAATACTTTTCAATAACTATTGGTATATTTGAGCTTCATAAGAACAAAATTCACACTTTGCACATAAACATTTAACTTCTTGCAACTTGTATCATCTCACATTAGAAACAGATTTAAGTCCATTAAGAAAAGAGTTCGCTTTACGACCATGTCTCTACTGCAGACATATCGTAAAATATGTCTTGCCTTCAGCAAGTCCAAGATAAGAGTTTTTCACAATTCTGAATCTCAATTGTTCTTTTGTCACTAACATTACAAACAGCACAGAAGTTCCTTGGTTCTTCCGTGTGCTTTCACTACAACTTCCATGGATCGCCCGACAAGTACTTGTCGGTGCCGTTCAACCGCCACGTCGACCTTTCGCTCACAACTGATTTCACACCTGCACACACAGACACGTGACACACAGTAGGTAGGGTTCCTTTCTCCCACTCACATCTAAAATATTGTGTGTTTGAGATGGTGGAAGGCGGAGTGGTTCTAGAATTTATGCAGAAATTCTCAAAACACTACAGTGCAGACTGGTTGCATTTACAAATTTTCTTTTTTGCTCCAATAATTAATGTGGCATCCTTTGTAAATCACTAAAAACTGTGAAGTTATGCATTAACATCACGTGGTGAGAGTATAGAATAGCTCGACATGGCCTGAAAGTGGGGAGTCAGACTGTGAATTCATGGGAGCACAGACTATGTTAGCAGTAATAGTGAAAGCCTATGTTAAGATATTGTACCAAAATACCATCAGAACTATCAAGAACTAAAGTAATGTAAAGACAATGGGGGTAGCAAAATTAAGTACTGCAATCAGGGTATGTGTTTGTAATTAAGCAGTTAGCAATTATTAGATGTATATATTTTGAGACTGTGTTAGTGATTAATATCTGGCACCATCAAGATTATAAATTTGGTGGGAATGATTGCCAATAAATGACAATGCAGTGTGCCAGTGTATTTAATTAATGTGCACACCTCATAATATTCCAATGCACTTCCACTACTTAGAACTTTAAATTCACAGTTGGCATAGACAAGGAGGAGGAGGAAATTGGCATGGTAAAGAACACACAAAACGAAAATTTTTCAGGTGGTAGGTAGAAACTATTGATTCACATCTGTATTTAAAACAAAATAAGGAAAATAAAATTTAAAAAAAACTTTGTAAAAGTCAGCACATAGGTATACATACATATCAATGTGCAATGTGAATGTAAAATGCGCCATTCCATATCTGTATGCAAATGATCCACGGAAATGAAACAACCTAATAAAAAATAAATCTTGGAATATTACTCAATAAATTTTTTTATAAATATCAGACATGTTAAATTTCATAAATTCTGCTTTGTATTTAAAATGCAGTTGGTGATCTTTTTAAAATTGCTGCAGACAATAGCTTCAAAACTGAAACGTAGTTACCAGAGGTGTGTTTTATACTTGCTTGCTTGTTCAATGCAAATCTCAGATGCTTAAGCACCGGTTCTATTAAAAGTACCCTTAATACATTATGAAGTAGGTCATTTAATGCAGGTATGCAAAACTGGAGCCTTATAAAGCCAAAGCCACAGGCCTCACAATATTTTTAAAGTACTTTCTCACAATATCTTGCGTATAAAATTGATGTTTTCAAGGTCAGACATATGTTAAAGCAGGCCTGCCTTGAATGAAGTATTGTGGAAATCATAAACTTATTAGATATGTGGTGTATCAAACCTAGAAAAATTTGATGCCAACTTATTTTTGCTCTGAATTTTCATGTGTGTATAATTTGAGAAACTTTGAGCTTATTCCGGTGGAGGTAATATTGAGCATTGATTGAATTTAACATTGCATCTCAAGCCTGGAACATTATCCCACTGTTATTGTGTGTGGTGCATGTAAATCTACATGGCAAGTGAACTATGGATGAGTATTTTAATCAATGTTAGATGAAAAGTTGTTTATCGGCTAGTGCTATTATGACATACATCATAAGATTGAATCGTTTTTGAGCACTCTCTGTCATGCTACACTTATTCATACAACATATGTGCTTGCAAAGCTGTATTCATCAAATATGTGGGTTGTGAGGGTGTAATCAAGTGCTGATATATAAAGAAAAATAATTCCTTTACACTTTATTATTTGTATGAGTATCACATTGGATGTGAAATAATGTTTGCTGCAGAGTATGTACAATAGGTTGTGTACTGTAAGGATCTGAGAGCTTCAATAGTTCCAAAACAGGAGAGACTGGAGAACCTGCTGCACTTCTGGAATGGGGTCACTGTGGCAGTGATTGTAGGTGAATGTTTCTGATGGCTGAAAGAGTCCTTCTGCCAGGTAATCCTTGTGGTTGAAAACAACAGTGGTGGAGCCTTTGTCCACAGGTAGGATTATAAGGTCGGTATAAGTTTTCAGATGGTGGACTGCAGTTCTTTCAGCAGATGCAAGGTTAGTTTGCATGTTGAGAGATTTGGGGAATGATGGTCAGGAAAGGTTCTAGGTTAAGAAATTCTGGAAAGTTAACATGGGGTATTTGGAGGCAGTGGATGTGGATCATGGTTGGATGGATGAGTGAACTGAGTCATGCAGGGTTCAACACTGGTCTTTGCTTGAGTCTGATTGGTATGATTGGTGTTTCCACCATAGGAAGTGGGAGAAGGAGAGAAGGTCTTCAAGTCCTGCATGATTGAATTTGGAAGTGGGGAAAACAGTGAGGCCTTTGGAAAGGACTGATATTTCTGCAAGGATAAACTTTTGGGAGGAAAGGTTTATGACTGTGTTTTGGGTCTGTTTAAGTTCTGGATTTTGTGTGGTGGTGGGAGGGTGTTTTGGAGGATGGGGTAGATGTAGTAGGTCTGCGAGACAGGGTTTATCAGCTATGAGGGGATGTGGGGGAGGTTTGGAGGTTGTTGCAGAGGTGGTGGACAGTGGCACCAAGGTGGGAGTAGGAAGTGAGCAGGATGGAGAGTTTTTTGAGGTGGCATTGTGCATATTGCTCTAGTTCCTGGAGGTCAAGAGTTTCAGTATGTGTTATGGGACCCAGGAAGTCGGGTTGCATAGCAGGAGAATTTTATGGATGAAGAGAAGGTATTGCAAGGAGGTTTGGGCTTGTTGATATGGTTTTGCAGGACTATGTTGGTAGTCCTAAGGATTGGTGGAATTTGAACAGATGGAGGTCACTGTGGAAGGAAGGTTGGCAGTCAGAGTGGCAGCTTGCATCAGTGCATGTACATGTCTGTTGTCTATTTTTGACAAAAGCCCTGTTGGCCGAAAGCTTATTTTGTGACAATCTTCTTCTTGTGCTTATCTGTGACTCAGCAATTCCACTATATGGTGCATAGTAACTACCCTTTTCCTAATACTATTACATTCCATCCTGTATTTTTCATTGTTTCATTTACATGTGGTATGTACATATATATTTCGAAATGTTTTCTAAGCTAAATTTCATTTAGATTTATTGTTTAGTTTATTATTTTTAATCTGCTGATTCTTCTAAAGTGTGTAGTTTTCATGAAAGTATTACTAATCAAAATACAGTGAAACGCTGTTTTTGCACTTTTAAAGGGACTTCCAAGAAATGGTGTAAAACGTGGAAAAATGTAAAATGTTGGGAATAATGTTTTAAGCTGCAAATATTATGTATAGGAAACCTCCTTGCATTCTCACACTTTGTTTATGATACATGTACACAATGGGCATCAAAATACTTGTCAAGGACTTATTTATTATCTAATAAAAACTGCTGGTGGTAACTGGAACTGGTAACAGTTTGGGAAACAGAAACATCTGACTCACTTTCATACATCATAATCTATGTTTTTTGAAAGCTGTCATTCATTATTTAAATAATGAAACACTGCAACAATTATGTATATTTTAATGAATAGCATGATGTGTTTTGCAAATTTTTTCTCACTGTCAGGTGCGAATATTTACATAAGTGTTTTGTTTGGTGTTTGCATATGTGTTGTTCTGCATCCCCTGCAATATAGTTATCTTTTTGAGGTTATCAGGTACTGTGCCTTCTCAGTTACATAGAAAACCACACACATGCAAACTATCATGTACAAAACACCACACACACAAACTATCACTCACATTGTCTGCTTGTGTGTTGTTGTTGTCTTCAGTCCTGAGACTGGTTTGATGTAGCTCTCCATGCTACTCTATCCTGTGCAAGCTTCTTCATCTCCCAGTACTTACTGCAACCTACATCCTTCTGAATCTGTTTAGTGTATTCATCTCTTGGTCTCCCTCTACGATTTTTACCCTCCACGCTGCCCTCCAATGCTAAATTTTTTAATCCCTTGATGCCTCAGAACATGTCCTACCAACCGGTCCCTCCTTCTTGTCAAGTTGTGCCACAAACTCCTCTTCTTCCCATTTCTATTCAATACCTCCTCATTAGTTATTTGATCTACCCATCTAATCTTCAGCATTCTTCTATAGCACCACATTTCGAAAGCTTCTATTCTCTTCTTGTCCAAACTATTTATCGTCATGTTTGACTTCCATACATGGCTACACTCCATACAAATACTGCTTGTGTAACATCACAAAAAATATATACATAAATACTGCACTTGACAATGAGAATAAATTCTTGAAATACATTTTGCTCAGCTGAAAAAAATATGTAACTTGTGCTGTGTTTAAACCAACAGGCTTAGAATAAAAACCAATAACATCTGAGCAACTCAAAGTGAGTGAAGGAGTCGACTACCACTACTAGTAGCCAAACAATGAAACAAACTAAATATAGTTTGACAAGGTATCACTACCATCACAACAATCACAAAACTGCACTGCACAGCAAAGACAATTTGGAAATGGTTGTGATTGGTGATGTCATTTTTATTCGAATGGACCTAGTGACACCCATCAGCCACAACATCAAGTGGAGCTTGGCAGCGGCAGGAGATACTGCATGAATTGTTCCAACTTTTACTCGTTTACCAATTCAAACCTGGTGAGCAGAGTGCTCAGGTGTCAAAAAATGTAACTATGTAACGGTTGTAAACACTGCTTGACAGCCAACGCCATGCCAGCATTATTTTTTTGTCCATGCAGGATACAGTGGCTGATGCGCAGTGACCAGTTCTCATCCAAAGCACTGGGCGAGTTCATTGGTTTGTTCAGAAGGGGAGGATGTCTAGCATTTGCCACCTTTCTGCTGGTCAGTAATGACAGAGGTGCATACCCTGCGACTTTTCTAAAACAATTTTAAAGAAACTCATCATCATCTTCATTTCCCTTCTATCCAACATCTGGTCAGGTTGGGTATCCATGGTACTTCGCCACTTTACTCGGTCTTTCCACCATTCTTCTTCCACAATTTGGTTCCATAGCAGCTTTCTCCTCCTTAAACTTATCTTTATTTTATCAGTTCATCTTGCTCTCTGTCTTCCTCTTGGCCTCCTTCCCTCAGTCATGAACTCCATCATTCTTCTTGGTATTCTTCCCTTTCCCATCCTCTTCACAAGCTCAAACTATTTTAATCTATTCTTTTCAATTTTCTCAGTCAACTTCTCTTGTCCTTCTTAACATCTTCATTTTTCACTCTGTCTCTCCTCATCTTCCCTAGCATACTTCTCAGAAACTTCATTTCAGTGGATTTTATCCTACTCTCCTCTCTTCTAGTCATAGTCCAAGTCTCTGAGCTGTAAATTAGTATTGGTGTGAAGTAAGTCTTGTACAGCACCAGCTTGCACTTCACTGGCACTTCCCTTCCCCACAGCAAGCCCCTCACATACTGTTAGAATGTACAAATCTGTTGTATTCTTTTGCTAATTTCTGTCTCCAAACGAGCATTCCCCATTAGGGCACTTCCCAAATATGTAAAGTAGTCCACTATTTCAATATCCCATCCCTTGATATGAATTTGTCCCTTGCCCTTACCACCATGGTCTTGCTTTCTCTGCACTAAATTTCATTCCATATTTCTTGACCTTATCATTTAGGATGTCTATTCATTTTTGTACCTCCTTACTGCTTGTTCTCCACACCACAATACCATCAGAAAATAGTAACAGCTTCCTCTGTGGGCTTCTTTCATCTCTTTGACTATTTCATCTATCACCATTATAAATAGTAGTGGTGATATCACACTTCCTTGTCTTAGTCCCTTGTCTCAGAGAAACTATTAGGTAAAAATATTTCATTTTTGCTTTACTTGTAGCTTTTCATGTCACGCTCATTGTGATGTGTCCATAATTTCATTAGTGGTCACAGTTATTACAATGTTTACACGGAAGTAAGGCACTGGACGAAATTCAAAAACGTTTGTACGGAAAAATAGGGGTCACTATGGTTTTGCGTTTGGTGCACATAATATTTTACTGCATATGAAATTTAGCTAATGTACCAAATTTTTCTTTAGACTTGGGTGGAGGTCTCTGTCTGTCACAAATCTCGAGAAAATTGGTCTGACATAGTGCACTCATTTGCGATCATGCTGCACCAGTGATAAAAACAACGGTGAAATATCCATAACATTCTTCATATTTCATGAACAGTTTGAGATATCAAAATGATGCATTGGCAAATGATATCATGCAAAGAGGAGAGTATTTTTCCATATGGTTATTGTGCAAAACTTTATTACCTGCCATGTTATTTCACTAACTCAGATTTTTTTGGTGAAAGAATGTAGTTTTTTGGGCCATCGATAGCTGGTGAAATGAGAAATTCTATGGGTTTTGAAACAACATAAGTGAAGTCATCACTTGCTTATTTTGAACCAAGGCTGCACTTTTTCATAAGATGCTAACCTTACTTTTCCTCAGTACCTCACTTAATAAATTTGCAAACCACTGTTTCAGAATTCTCTCGCAATTGCATTTGCACAACATGTTAGTGAGGTGAGACTATTTAAACTCTGCTGTATTTTGGAAAAAGAAGCAAATTTTAACATGGCAGGAAGTGAAATGTGTAGGTTTTAGTCAAAATTTGCTACTCGTGACATTTCCCTGAAAGCTACAAATGGTTAAAAAGCCAAGCAAAAATAATTTGCTGCATTTTCAGTGGAATTCTTTTTAGATACTAACCAAAGCAGAGATGGCAGATATTTTTGAATGATCACCATGCAAGTGTGGCCATGAAGAAGCTCCGCTTAATATTTACAAAAAATGTGAGCATAGGCACTTGGCATTTTCCCTACAGTGCCTGTCTGCAGCCCCCACCACTAACTCTCCCCACATGCATATCCTGCCATCTGCACCTCTACCAGCCATTGTATTCTGCATGCACCAAAGTCAGTATTTTATCCACAAATATTTTTTCATAAGGCATAAATTGTGGGAAATTTATACATATGTTAATGCAAAACCGGGTGCGAATTAACATTGCAGACATAGGAAATTTGATGGGAGCAATAAAAAATTCCATTAACAGTGGGAAAATGTTAATTCCAGGAACATAAAAACAGGGGTGTAAAGTATATGTATAACTGAGCTTTTTACCTTAGTACAACTCAGCAAATACTGTGTGAGGTAATAGGTATTTGTGGGCTTAGTGACACCAATCATCACAAAAATTGGAATTCTCACTTTTCAAAAATGTTGTTCAAATTCTGTGAAACTAACTAAATTACAAGGTAATTAACAGCAAAGTTTAGAAGCAGTCACATTGTCCATTGCAGATATTGTCTCTTGGTTGTCAGATAACGATCTTTTCCATTTTACTTTTGTTGGCCTGATTTTTATGCACAAGGTGTCAAACTTCATCAACTGATTAAGCCATTAATAATGATTTTTTGCATAGTTTACTGTAATTTTCAATATGACATTTCTACTTGTAAATACAGTACTCCAAATGCAGATGCGTAAAATGGTTCCTTAACATTTTCTAACTTGTAGACTACCAAATATTTCACAAACCAAATTTTTATCAATACTTATGTTCCATCCTGAGTAGCAAAGTTGAACTTAGCAGTTTTTCAAATAATTGTGTAGTTTTTGAAATTACAATTTGTGCACATGACAGTCTTTAAATACTCAAACTTCAACTAAAATTGTCAGCCTGTGACTGTCAAGCATAATATCTAAGTGAAAGTTAGCACTTGAATGTGAACATGCTAATATCTTTGTGAGAGACCTGATCAACTGAGTAAATCAGAAACACCTACTCCCAGTAACTACATGTGTAACATTTAAGTAACAAGTATGCATAACATCTATGTGCCAATTCCTTATAACTGTGAAATTATAAATTCAAATAGCTATCATTTAACATCTGGATTTGTATATTGGTTGATTTGCCAGCTGAGTCTTTCACTGATGTGACTTTGTTGAAAACATTATTGTGCCCACTGTTCTTTTTATTATTCTACCTCTGTCTTTGTTGAACACATTATTGTGCCCACTGTTCTTTTTATTATTCTACTTCTGTGTCAGGCTTTTATTAAGGCATTGATTAGTGTGCCGTTCCATAGAGATGGTGTTGGTATATCTAGAGATAGTAGTGTGGAGATCTTCACCACTATAAGTAGTGCAAATCATTTGCACAATCCCTGAAAACAGTTTTCATCTATTTCATCAAGACATGAAACTATAGGCTGTGAGGACTTGACAGGATAAGTAGGTAGGGTAGTGTTCCACAATTATCACAGTCCAGTTTGTTTGTATGTGCAGAAAAATTGTTGCATTTCATCATTAAAACTTTGTACTGAATTTTTGAACTGAATTATATGTGTGGCTGCAATTGACTGGACTTCCCATTGATGTTATACAGGGTGGAGCAAAGAAAACACAAGATTTTTGAAACTGCTAGCTCTCAGTGGAGAATGAAGTACCGACTTTGGCCGACCCCTGGTACACTGATCTGACAGCTTAGTTTCAGCTGCTATGAAGCACTGGAACACAGAGCATTTATAAATAATGGCTCTTTGGTCACAGCTCAAAGTCATTTCCACCACAATTTACATGACATACATTGAGGTGCAATTCCAGATTGAAACACCCTGTCCCAGGGGTGAAGCATTTAGTAGTACTGGATCTGTGATGAAGAAAAAAACCACCTGGTCTTCCCCATTCAGTCCAAACTCCAGAAAATGCTCACAGAGCAAGAATGGCAGTTCTTGCTGGCCTGAAATGATTGATCAACAACATGCTGTAGTGCTGGATATGTCATATAATCTTCTTCATCACGTCTTACATAATGATCCTAAATTTTACCCATCCAAAATAATAACCTGCCAGCAGCTATGTGAAATGAATTTTGTGCAATATAAAGAATTTTGTGGCATAAGGGATGCCATTTAATGGGAGATGCAGATGTCCAAATAAGGATGAATGACAGAGAAAATTTCCAGCTTAATGGCTATATTACTGTCTGGAACTGTCAGTACTGGTACGAGGTCAGGGTTCCCCAAGTGGAATTCACTGATATTTCCCTGATTTCCAGACAAGTCTTAGCATTTATCCCTGATAAATTTTGAGATCTCAATGGTAAGTAAAGACATAAGTTGACAAAAAAAAAGTAATAACTTTTGCATTTCTATCCCGAGTGAGTAAAAATCTTAAGTACTAATATCAACATCTTTTGTACTGAACTGTTTTTAGATGGAGAAGACAAGCTAAATAGTTTATGTGTTTCATTAAGACCACGAAACACATTTGGCAACAAAAATATGAATTTCCTCGGAGTCGCAAGAAATATTTAAAATGCTGTCACTGATTGCAGAAATAAACTCAGAAAAATGTAGGTGGCTTGAAAGAAATGTATAAGGTGGGGAAGAGTTGTGTAAACCAACACTATAGATGACTGCCAATAAAATGTTGGTTCTACTATGTTCATTATTGTCAGTTATTACCCACTGTGTAACGTCTATTATTTTACCAGTAATGTGTGACTTTTCTTTCAAGAAATATATGAGTACATAACATACAAACTGCCAGTGACTGCCACAATTTTCTTCTTCTTATCATTCATACTTTCTATTATATAAACTACTTTCAAAGTTCCAAAATGTACTTATTTTTATTTATTTATTTATTTATCTTACAGCTCGAAACATGTATTTAACATGCATGGGCAATGTTATAATAATTACATTTAGATTATTGATACACAAAATAATAGATTATATGCTACTAAGTAAAATATCATTTAAGTATATTTAATATAGCCTTCCTGAGGTCAAATCATGTCAGCACCATACTGTATGAGCACTTCAATACAAGCCATTTTTTAACTCGTTTTTAAAAATTCTACCAGAAAGCTGTTTCAGGTTGTTTGGCAGAGAATTATAAAATATTGCTCCCTTAATGAATGGGGTATTTGTTGTTAGATTCAATCGTCTGCTCACCATATGAAAGTCCGATTTTTGTCTTGTATTGTAATCATGGATTTCCATATTCCTGTTCGTCACTTTTTTGTCTTTTTTCACTAATAATATTGATTGAAACATATATACTGCATAGATAGTCATAATATTAAACTTAATAAACAGGTTTTTACATGAAGTTCTGGGTCTTACTTTTGCCATAGTTCTTATTACTCTTTTCTGCAATACAAATACCCTTTTTATATTGTATTGGCTACACCCACCCCACAATACAATTCCATAAGATAGATGGGGATACACCAACCCAAAATACGCTATTTTTATTGCTTCGATATCTAAATATTGAACTAATCTCCTTAGTAAATACAGACTAGATGTTATTTTACCACAGACATGATCTATTTGCTGATTCCACGAAAGTCTGTCATCTATATATATCCCCAGAAATTTACATTCTGAACAGGTATTATCCTGAATGTCCTCATTTAGAACAGTATTTTTATTTGAACTACTTGTCTTAAAATAAATTAAATTAGTTTTGTTAATATTGACCCTCAGGTTTTCTTTTTCAAAATGTGTTTGGGCTTTTTCAACAAAATTCTGTACCACTGAATTTAGATCATCATTACTACGTGCCCAGCAAACCCCAGAGGTGTCATCAGCATACATAGTAATATGATGACTGGTGTCTAATACTTTTGGGAAATCATTCACGTAGCAAATAAACAAGAAGGGGCCCAAGATAGAGCCTTGTGGCACACCAAAATTTATGTTCCTTATCTTTGATCTTCTTTTTGCAATTACCTCTCCATTATCATACACAACTTCTGTGCATTGTTGTCTATCTTTAAGGTAAGTTTCTATTAAAAGCAACAGTTTCCCACTGACACCATTATAAAGCAAGTTTACTTAAAAGAGCGCCATGATGGACTCGGTCAGACGCTTTGGAAAGATCTAAAAACACTCCTGCCGTTTCGCAACCCTCATTTATTTTCTCCATCAGACAGTGTACAAACTGTACTGCTGCAGATAAGGTGCTCTGACCACTTCTAAAGCCGTGTTGGAAATCTCCTATTAAGTTATTCATGTTATAGTGCTCAATTAGGATTTCTAGCATTATTTTTTCAATTAATTTACCAAACACTGACGTTAAGGCAACTGGTCTGTAGTTCTGTGGTTGTTTTCTTTCCCCTTTTTTATATAAAGGTTTAACTAAAGCAAGTTCCAATTTCTTCGGAAACACACCTTCTTCAAGTACACAATTTATTAGATGGACTAATGGTCTGGCTAACTCACCCTTGCATTTTTTCAGTAGAAAAGGAGAGAATTCATCCCATCCAGCTGATCTTTTATTTTTTAGGTTGTCAGTTAGCTCTGTTACGTCCTTGATGGTTACTGTAGGTAGCATACAAGAGTCCCGTTCCTTTCCCTTATCATATTTAAACTGCCTCTCCTGTTTCATGCAAGTATCATTTTCAATAGCATCTATAAAGTAATCATTAAATATATTGCTAACTATATAAGGATCAGAAAAATTATCATTATGTATACTTAACTCTATATTATTAATTTTAGTTTTTGAATCAGTGTTCCTCATATCATTAACTACTGCCCAGCATGACTTTGAGAAACAGTCAGAATTTCGGATCTGTTTACTAATATGTTCTACTTTCCTTCTTCTTACTTCTTTGCGATACTCATATTTATATTTTTTATAATCCTCTTTATATGAATCAAGACTGGTTTCTCTGTGTAGCTTATACATATACTCCATTCCTTCATTGAGTCTTTTCGTTTTTTCATCAAGTTTTACACGTTTGACTACTGGAGGTTTATTTTTATTTACATTGATCTTCTTTGCCGGGATAGTAAAATCAATATGTCTAGTTAAAATTTTTACAAATACTTCCCATTTGCTGTCAACTCCCCTTTCTCCATAAACTGATTCCCAAGATTCTTGACCCAAAGTTTTCTTTAGCAAGGTGATGTTGTATTCAGAAAATAATCTTCTATTCTCATATTTTTTGTTTTGTTTGAGTTTATTAAGACAACCAATCACTAATAATTGTCCTAGATGATCTGATATGTACCCATTTACAGTCTGTGTCTGACACAACATTTTTATAATTGGTCATCACATGATCTATGGAACTGCTGCTTGACTCAGTTATTCTAGTGGGCACATGACCAAGTAGATCTTTAATATCATAGGATCTTATGCAGTCTTGTAAACCTTTGCATTCCTGGCTGTTGCTTAGTGTGTTTATATTAAAGTCTCCTAACATTATAATATTTACTGTATTGCCACCCTTGCTTAGCTTCCCCAATACACTATCCAATGCTTCCAGGAAAACCTCGAGATTACCAGAAGGGACTCGATATATACCTACCACAATAAGTGGGATGGATACAATCATTAACTTAATTATCACTGCTTCAAAGTCTTTCTCGATACAATAATCCTTAACCCATGATACTTTTTCTACAGAACTTATTAGGTTACATTTCCTTACGTAAGTAGCAACACCCCCTCCTTTATGTTCTGTTCTACAAAAAAACGATGTAAGATTATACTCCTGTAACTTATAATGCTGAATATTATGGTTATCTTTTTGATGCTCTGTAACCACGATTACATGTGGAGCTAGATCTGTAACTAAGGCCTCAAATACATCGATTTTGTTACCCAAGCCCTCAACATTATAATGTAAAAATGATACATTAGTACAATCATGAGAGGATATATCCTTCTCAAGGTTAACATTATCACACAAATTGATAGTTTCTAAATTGGGAACACTGAGGGACTTTTTTATCCTAAAAAATCAACAGTCTTGACACTGCAGTGAGGAATAATTTCCATTTGCTTGCTCTGCAGGCATATATAATTATCACTTCCGTCTTTCGTGTGTATGACATCTGAGGTACAAGGTATCAGATTTGAATTATCACTTTTTGTTTCCTCAATAGCTCTGTTGATGTCAGTTGCTAGAGTATTCTTACCCAGACGATTAAGATGTAGTCCATGTACAGTGAAGCTGCTTCTTTGATAACTGTTAAGGTCCAGCAGTCTCACATTTTTTAACTTGGAGCAGAAATGTTTTAATTTTTTATTTGTAGATCGGATTTCTCGGGCAGATCAAATCTCGCCAGAATATTTGACAAGATCACATTTGTATGGGACAACATCATTAACATAACAATCAACTTTTTAATAAATGAACTGGCCTCATTGCAATAAACGTCATCACTTTCTGTAAAATCGGTGCAGTCATTGTTTACAGAGCTTGTTACATCAACAAACTTTGCCCCAGGTTTAATAACGGATGAAATGCACACGTTTTCTGTGGTCGAGTTAGATATACAATCTGAAATATTGCGTGCATGACTATCTTCGTAAATTTTAACATTCTTTTTACACTGAAATTGAGCTTGTTTAACCTTAGGACTACTTTTTGTAGTTTTGGTGACACTACTTGCATTTGCAGTTGCACTTTCACACGTTTTATGTATTGCACCCACATTGGACTGTTTTTCAAGTATTAATCTAGAATTTTCTTCCTTTAAACATAGTATTTCAGTTTTTAATGCCTGAATGTCATTTTGAAGTAATTTTATAATTTCATTTTTGGAGTACACTATAGTTGCAAGATCGGCCGTTTCGTTACGTAAACAAGCGTGACATGTCCACGGAAAATCCTCACTGATGTATTTTAAGTTTATTTTCGCACACTTTTCGTGTAACCAATAGTTGCACTTGACACACCAAATACCTTTCATAACTCGCTTTTCACATTCTTTACACAACGAACTGCTTATTTTTTGCCTTTTGGACGAGAGCACAGTACCACTACACTTTTCTATCGGCGCCATCTTGGCGTGTCTAGAATACATAAAATGTCTATAAGACACCACACTGAACAATATACTTGGAGTGAGACATTTGCAATTCCTGAAATCCTTCGCCCATGGCCTACCAAGGAGCACCACAGTCCCAGGTCCATGGATAAACCATGAAAATCCACCACATTATGCCACACACAAACATATCCGGCCTGTGGGTAGATCAGTGTGACTAGATCTGACAGACAGGGCTTGCACATTAGTGGGAAACAATAGACTTCAGTTCAGCAGAAATGGCCTGCAGTTTTGTCTGTCACGGAAGTCCACTAGTGTGCACAGCTATTCATGAGTCACAGACACCATGTTGATGAAATGAGACTGCAGTGGTCAATCCATGCAACTGATAACTTGCACAAATATTCTGAGAATGAGTATTAATTAAAATAGGTAGCAACTCACCATAAAGATGATCACTGAGCTGCAGACAGGCATGTAGAATAGATAACAACACTCTCACAACTAAATTTTTGGCCACAGCATTTGTCAGAAAATGAGAGCACATACACAATCATGCAGTCTCTCAGACACAACTCATGCAAACTTGACCACCATTTCTGACTGCAGAGACAACAATCTCTGAGAATCAGATCCAAACAAACCACTCCTCACAACTCCCTGCCTCTCATAGGCAGCTGCCAGGCTAGTGGCAAGAACTGGTGGCAGCACTGGTTGCAAGCTGAGGGGTGTGGTAAGAGGGAGAGAAGCAGTAAGAATGAGGGAGTAGGGAAATGGCGCCCAGCCAGCGATGGTGCATGATTTCTCATACACAAACCACTTCGTCTACTGAGACAAAAATAAATGAGATTTGTCCAATTTATTTATTTGTTTATTTTTTATATTCGCCTGATTTCCCTGACATGTTTTAAATTCCCTGATTTCCAGGACTTACGGCAACCCTGGAGGTGTCAGGGAACCCATATGAGTTACACCAAAAACCTCTCTACAGCTTTATGGGAGATACAGATGTGGTAACAATGATGAATGACAAAGAGGTACTTCTGACTGGATGGCTATGTTAATGTACAAAACTGTTGGTACTAGGCATTGTAAAGGCTACCCAGCCATTGACTTTCATCTGTGCGAATGCGCACAGGTTGCCCGAACTCTTACAGGAATCGTCACCTTAGGGGGCACGAGTAATGAGTGGATGGGCAAATATCTATTAGGTAAATTATGTATGTAGATTGTGGACAGCTGGGAATGTGGGTCTCATGGGAAGTGTACAAGGGATAAGTCCCTGCAGTTGCACTATCCATCTGTGTCCTCGGTGGCTCAGATGGATAGAGTGTCTGCCATGTAAGCAGGAGATCCTGGGTTCGAGTCCCGGTTGGGGCACACATTTTCATCTGTCCCCATTGAGGTATGTCAACAACATCTGTTAGCAGCTGAAGGTCTCAATTAATTATCATTTAAAGAATTCATGATCTGGACTCACAGTGAAGAAGAACTCCAGAATTTCCTCTCCAACCTCAACTCCTTTGGTTCCATCAGATTCACCTGGTACTATTCCAAATCCCATGCCACTTTCCTTGACGTTGACCTCCATCTGTCCAATGGCCAGCTTCACATGTCCGTCCACATCAAACCCACCAACAAGCAACAGTACCTCCATTATGACAGCTGCCACCCATTCCACATCAAACGGTCCCTTCCCTACAGCCTAGGTCTTTGTGGCAAACGAATCTGCTCCAGTCCGGAATCCCTGAACTATTACACCAACAACCTGAAAACAGCTTTCGCATACCGCAACTACTCTCCCGACCTGGTACAGAAGCAAATAACCAGAGCCACTTCCTCATCCTCTCAAACCCAGAACCTCCCACAGAAGAACCACAAAAGTGCCCCACTTGTGACAGGATACTTTCCGGGGGGGTAAGATATGTAGTGATTCGAGAATTTCTGCATAAATTCTAGAACCACTTAGCCTTCTACCATCTCAAACACACAATATTCTAGACACAAAATTCTACCTACTACACATCACATGTTTGTGTGTGCAGGTTTAAAGTCAGTCGCGAGAAGAAAGTAGATGTGGCAGTTGAACGGCACCAACAAGTACTAGTCGGGCAATCCATAGATGTTTTAGTGGAAGAACCATGGAGTTTTTTTGCAGCTCTGAGCCTATTGTGTCATTGACTATTGTTATGTGAAAGAAGATGAAAAAGTAATCTTTGGAATTATTAATCCAACCTTGTTAGAGGCAAGACCTTTTTTATGGTTCATGTGAAGTAGAGTCATGGTTATTAAGACAACCCTTTTATAATTGTAATTAAATTTCTTCTGATGTTGGATGGAGTGAGTGACTTTCTGGAAGTCATATATGTATGTGGAAAGTATGAATTTTATTCTGTATGGTGTTCAAATATACTGTTGGTTAGTGAAATGTAAAGTTTGCGTATCTACTCATTTCACAAGTAGAGAGAGAGGCTTAAATATTCCCATACCTAGCATCATTCTATGGAGATGAAGTCAAGAGAGTTTTCCAGCAGCCAACTAGCCAACAAAGAAGATCGACTGCGAATCTCAAGTAAGTCACCTCATATGAAAGAAGTGGGAAGTTTGTACATCTACTTCTCGCTTAAAATCACTGTCAAAAACGTTAGACAGCAGATGTTTCTCACACAATGTATGAAATCTGTGTCTATGCAGATAAATGTTTTCAGCTGAGTGAACATCATAATTATTGTGCACCTTATCTGAAATCTCTTTGGTAGTCTTGCATTCCCAAAGGTAAAGTGAAGTCTTGGGGTCACGCAACAGAATTAGGTGTTTCCTTGTCTTTGCACTGTCCTGCATCCATTTGCATGACCATTTATGGAATTTTGAGCATTTTTTTCTGGTTTAATCAATTTAACATGAACAATGTCAAAATTTTCTTCATACTCTAATCCAGTTGTCATTATAACTTGCAGGTTCACCAGTTTTCTTCTTGTCTTTCATATGCCAATGTCTTGTCTTTACACATTTATAACATTATCATTGAAGTCACATACAATTGTTACACTTCATGAAAACTTTACCTACCATATCTCTCTGCTACAACACAGGCCATTTTCTAAATAAAATATTTATTTGAAAACTTCAAAAGTCCAAAAGGCTGAACAATCCTTCCAAGATCCAAAGCACAGCAAGCATACCTCAACAATCTATGAGTTTCTATAATGTCCTCTGACAACATTGAAGGAATATTAATATGTAACAACATTGAAAAACACTGATACTTTCATATCAAGGAATAGTTCTTCACAGCACTAACCTGCAATTTTTCAATGTCAGAACTGTCTAGTTCAAACCATTCAGAAATCTGGCCTGAAATTCGTGTTTTTGCATCTGATTTTGATTCCCAATTATGCTCCAATATAGGTTCTGGGAATTCTGCTGTAGCAAGTTCTTCAATTACATCTTCAATAGTTTCTGATGTTGCATCATCAAATGGGGATGGTTCACTGAGTGGGTTCCAGGATACTGTATGACCTGCGAATTTCAAATGGAATCAAACACTTGGAGTGTACTAAAATATGTAGTAATGATCTATTTCAGAAGTATCTAGCTGTTGACTTCAATTTCTACAAAAATCTCTAAACTCTATGGCTGTTATTACCATTCACACAAATGGGTAAGATAAATAATTATGCAGCATAAATCACAAGAACAAGGAATATGTTTGTTATATTTATTTGGAGACTATAAGTACCAGTAACAGGAAGCAGTTCCTGAGGAGATGGTAATAATAGTAATAATAATAACAACAACAATAATAATAAACATATTATTGCTATTCATGTTATTATCCTCCTGTTCAAATATATTACTTCTTATTGCTATGAAAATACATACAACAAAGTACTGAAAACTCTGCTGACCTGTGCAGTGGAGCACATGGATTTAGTAAGAATATAACTCAACATTAAACACAGAAAAAACACACATGGTATCCTCTGCATATTCATGTATAGGTTTAGTGTTGTCGTATTGCAGGATCCAGTGATGTACACTATACATCATTTAATTATAATAAGTACGATTTCATTGGTCTGAAGCACATACATACATACATACATACATACATACACACATATATCTAGTTGATTCCCGGTACACACATGTTTATGGTTTCACATCGCCACCACAGACTGCTCCCAAAGAGCTTGGAAAACAAAAATGTTGATACCCGACTTGGTCGATAGTCAGCACATTAGCCAGCCAACCCCCCATCCCCAGAGTGTGAAGCACGAAGATAAATATGAGGGCAAATATGTAAAAGAAGCACCCGGGTGGGCAGGGGAGTGGGGTGTGGGTGGGGGTGTGGGGTGTGGGGGACTACGATATTTAACAGCGAATGCTCGTACCGCACTGGAGAAATCCAGGGAGGGGATGATGGATTGTGAGGAGCCAGGGTTCCAAACCTGAATGCCTGTTGTGGTACGAACCACTTTGACTGTTGACGGGTCAGTACCAACAGGCAAGGGGTTAGATTGGAGAAAGTGAAGAAAGTGAATGTGGATCAAGTTGTCATTGGGGAAGCTGACTCGTTTGTAGAATACAAACACATTATCAGGATACACAACAAAAAACACTTTAGAACCACAAATGAAATCAGTGTACACATTAACATTTTCAGTGGCGGTGGTGAAAGAATCTCCACACGAATTGTCGTCAGCGACGTCACACGTTCTGAGGCTGGCCCCTGATACATCATTAAATCTGAATAAAGGAGAGGCAGGGTGGCTGCCTATAGGAGAAGGAGTCATCACATGTGACACTCTGTAAGTGATGTCACACACACACCTGTAGCACTGTTACATGACTGGGGGTAGGTAACGTCACATGTGCGGGAATGGTCATCACTCACTCGTGAACCGTTGATAGATACCTCATGCGAGGTAGGTGTAGCAGGAGGTGGGGGATGACTGGGTGGAGTATCGAGCAGTTCTCCTACAGACCACACTGGTTTGAGGTGGCAGACAGATACGGTTTGAGGTGTGCAATTAATGAGCACATCAATCATGTTGTTATACTGTGAGATGACTTTGTGTGGGAATGAGTATGAAAGGCTGAGTGCCGGTCAGATGGTGTCATTGCACAGCATGACGTGATTGCACAATGCTAAGTTCTTGTGCAGGAATACTGGGGTGGGGGTGGGGTGGGGGGGGGGGTAGTGAGTGCAGCTGAGGAGGGGGCACACGAATGTTAGTGATTAGCTGCTCAAGATGCCCGAGGAAGGTCGAGTCACAGATTTGATCCTGAGGGAGTGAAGGCTTGACTAACTCTGCTGGGAGTGTGAGGGGTTCTCTGCATAATACTTCTGCCAGAGACCCACCAAGGACTTCTTTGTATGCGGCCTGAAAGCCTAACATTACTCATGGTAGGGCATCAGCTCACTCGCTTCCATGGCACATCAGTGAACCTTCAAGTTTTCAGTGCCAGCATTTGACAAGCCCATTGCTCTGGGGATGGTTGTTTCACCCCGCACAGTTCCTGAAGCTGACGGAAGAGGGTGAACTTGAACTGGCGACTCTGGTCAGTGGTGATAGATGCTGGGCAGCCAAAGTGCGAGATCCACATTAATAAAAGGGCTTGGTCCACCACATCGTCTGTGATAGTAGTGAATGGAATTACCTTCAGCCAGTGGGTAAACCTGTTGATGGTGGATAGTATGTAATGAAAGGGGACTGAGGGGGTATGGGCCCGATGATATCGATGTGTATGTGTTGAAATCTTTGTTTTGCTAGATTGAACGTATCCATGGGGGGCTGTGCATGATGTCCTACTTTTGCACACTGATAAGCCACAAATTCTTGTGGCCAAGTGCAGCATCACTTAATCACTCTGGGCCAAATGAAATGTTTGGATCAGACATGCAGTGGTGCATATGCTAGGGTGTGCAAATAGTGAATACTATTAAAAAATGTCTGGGCAGAGAGGTGCAAGAATCACCGGACTGATGTGTCCTGTTGAAATGTCACACAAGATGGGTGACGAGAACCCGGGAAGTGTCTTAGCTCAAGTTTGAGCCCTGTTTTAGTATCAAAATGCAATGCAGCAAGTTCAGTATCATCTGTTTGCAATCTAGGGAGTTTGCTGAAGTTCAGTTGTAAAGATAATACTGACACACAAGATCAAAAATCAGCGACGACGCTGTCTGCCCATCTGATGTAATGCACATCAGTCGTAAATTGACATATGAGGTCCATATGATGGAAACGCCTCAGGGATGAGTCCTTGCCTGGGTTGTGAAAATCGTATATGAGTGGTTTGTGGTCAGTAAATACCACGAGATGGTGACCTTTGATATTGTCTTGGAAATGTTTGATAGCAACGTAAATAGCAAATAGTTCCTGGTCAAAGGTTAACCATTTGCACTGAGAAGCAGACAGTTTGTGGGAGAAAAATCTGAACGGTTGTACAACATAACCCACAGATTGCTGAAATATTGCCCCCACTGCTGTATCACTTGCATCTTTAGTAAGCAAGATGGGAGCATCAGGGATGGCAGTGAGTGAGAGTAATGGCTATCTGTGAGGCTGACATGAGGTTATCAAATGCACATTGCATGTCTGGGGTCCACGTGACTGCCCGAGATCCTGAAGTGGTGTTGTTTGCGAGGACATCTCTCAGTGGGGCTTCTATGTCGGCAGCTTGGGGAATGTGTTTGTGGCAGTAATTTACAGTTCATAGGAAGTGACAGAGGCCCTGAAAGTCTTTGGGCAAAGGCACCGTACTAATAGCCCCACCCGTTCGGGTGGAGGGTGGATGCCGTCAGCAGAAACCATGTGATCCAGAAAAGTGACACTACTGCGGCGAAGCTGTGACTTAGCAACTTAGGATTGTTCACCATGACACTGTTTGCCTGTTAAGAGTTGTAACACCATATTTAAGTGGAGTTCATGTTCCACGAGAGAAGAAGAAAAAATTAACAAGTCATCCAGGTATGCATATGGAAAGCCCAGTTTCCCAGCAAATGAGTCAGTGAACCATTGCCGCATCTGTGCGGTGTTTTTAAGGCCAAAAGGCATAAATAGATACTCAAACAATCTGAACAGGGTGATGATGGCGGTTTTTTCAATGTCCTGGGGTGCCACTGGCAGTTGGTGGTAAGCCTTGTCGCAGTCGGTTACACTGAAAATTTGCACCCCGTGCAGTTGGGAAGCAAAATCTTGAATATTAGGGATGGGATAATTATCTAAAATTGTTCTGGTGTTAAGCACTCGATAGTCTCTGCAGAGATGGAAAGTGTCATCTTTCTTAGACACCAAATGAATGGGTGACGACCAACTACTAGAACAAGGGCAAATAGTCTTACAGTCTAAAAGTACCTGAATAATCACTTTGGCATGTTTTAAGTTTATCTGGGTTTAAACGCCTAGCCTTTGTGCACACCAGTGGACCTACCATGGTATTGATTCTAAGGACAGGACCGTTATTGATTGCAAGTATGACTAACCTGTAATGCACACGCTTGTGTGTCCCAGGCCGGTGGATCAACAGCAGTGACAGTAATCCACTGGTACTCCCTGTCGTGGAGCTCGGTGGGGTACTTGATTGTGTCACGAACACAGCTTCTGTCTGGCAGTAGAAAAGTCATGCGGCATCGGCAGCAGGTGCAAGGTGGTGGTGTGGGGCCTGTGGGCGTGGCCATGCAACCTGCTTACGAGCATCCGTGAGCTAGGCTTGTACGGTGGCAATGCGTAAGCGTAAGGCCTCATTGTTGTCCCAAAGCTCGTTACTGTGTGATTTAAGAGAGAGCACTGTAACGGCGGCTTCAGCTAGCTTGCACAATAGAGTAGCACTCTTTGATGAGAGGGAAGAAATATTGGAACCAGTGGTACGGTTTACCAAGTTAAAGATCAGTGTACCTCACTGTAGGTTAGGTGAAAGAGCACGGGCTATGAGAAAATCTACCCCAAGTACGGGTTCATCCACACCAGTGATAATGAAATGCCACTATAAGGGAGTGTTAATGTCCTACAGTTGAGAGTTGAAATTAGTAATGGCATGAGATGGAAACAAAGAATTATTGGCAGCTCAAAGTGGGGGGCAAGACTGATGCTCAAATTTAATACCTGCATACAAAGATGTGATACTGACCTCGGCCCCATGTTGACTAGAAATGAAAGACAAGACACTGCCTCTTTTACATACAAGCGTTCTGGAGCATGAGGTGAAGAAGTATTACGAGAAAGGTGTCTGTGAGATGTGATTGGACCCATAGCACCTGAGTGGGGTTGTGGGATTAGTTTGGAAATGGGGAACAACATTTCTTAGCTGCATCTACAAAGTGGGAATGGAAATAACCCCAAGCAGAGCAGGGTGTAGCACTGTCCGTCAGGCAGCCTCATGCCGAAGTGGCAGTAAGGGGGATCGTGTTTGTATATTCCTCCAACAGCAGCGCTGCAGTAGATCTGGTAAGCGAGGACTTACAGTGGTGGCTGCCACGCAGCATTGAGTCCGTGTGCATCCGCATGAGGTCCCCCTGGGGGGGAGGGGGGAGGGGGGGGCACGGGGGTCACAAGATGTTGTAAACCTCATCTGCAATCTTCAATTTAGCGTCCAGTGAGGCCAAAGTTAGATGGAAAAGAAGAATTTGAACTCCTGGAGGAAGTTTAAGCAACCAGATGGTCCAAATTGTAGCATCCAGCATATGATTTGTGTCAATCGTAGCACGGAGTTTCCTCTGTAGATCTGGATGTACACTTAAGGATGATGCATCTGGTGAAGGCATATTTGTCTGCAGAGAGAGGCGAAGCCACAATATCACAGATCAGGTCCAGTGCATCATGGAGGTGACACAGTAAGCAAAAGAACTTAGAGTTGTTGTTGGCAACACCATACAGCTGCAGTACATGGTCAGCCAAGGCAAACCATGTGAGTGGGTGATCCTTGTGAAGGGGCAGTAGTTTAGGCCAATAGATTGGGGCATCTTGGCATAACAGGTTGTCAAAAACTGTCTCTCCCTGTCCATAGCTCTGCGCCATAACTGGCTCGGGTGCAGTAGTGGTGTACCAGTTCATGATACCATCAGTGTGCATCAGACATGGTAGGTGCAGCTGGCTCGACCGTGGCTGAGAAATAGAGTCGGGCATTTGACGGAGTAACGCCAACAGGCGTAGAGTGGACTGGCACAGAAGAGTTGACTTTAACGGTGTATTCAAGTTGAAACTTCCTGGCAGATTAAAACTGTGTGCCCGACCGAGACTCGAACTCGGGACCTTTGCCTTTCGCAGGCAAGTGCTCTACCAACTGAGCTACCCAAGCACGACTCACGCCCGGTACTCACAGCTTTACTTCTGCCAGTACCTCATCTCCTACCTTCCACACTTTACAGAAGCTCTCCTGTGAACCTTGCAGAACTAGCACTCCTGAAAGAAAGGATATTGCGGAGACATGGCTTAGCCACAGCCTGGGGGATGTTTCCAGAATGAGATTTTCACTCTGCAGTGGAGTGTGCGCTGATATGAAACTTCCTGGCAGATTAAAACTGTGTGCCCGACCAAGACTCGAACTCGGGACCTTTGCCTTTCGCGGGCAAGTGCTCTACCAACTGAGCTACCGAATCACGACTCACGCCCGGTACTCACAGCTTTACTTCTGCCAGTACTTCGTCTCCTACCTTCCAAACTTTACAGAAGCTCTCCTGCGAACCTTGCAGAACTAGCACTCCTGAAAGAAAGCATATTGCAGAGACATGGCTTAGCCACAGCCTGGGGGATGTTTCCAGAATGAGATTTTCACTCTGCAGCGGAGTGTGCGCTGATATGAAACTTCCTGGCAGATTAAAACTGTGTGCCCGACCGAGACTCGAACTCGGGACCTTTGCCTTTCACGGGCAAGTGCTCTACCAACTGAGCTACTGAAGCACGACTCATGCCCGGTACTCACAGCTTTACTTCTGCCAGTACCTCGTCTCCTACCTTCCAAACTTTACAGAAGCTCTCCTGCGAACCTTGCAGAACTAGCACTCCTGAAAGAAAGGATATTGCAGAGACATAGCTTATCCACAGCCTGGGGGATGTTTCCAGAATGAGATTTTCCGCAATATCCTTTCTTTCAGGAGTGCTAGTTCTGCAAGGTTCGCAGGAGAGCTTCTGTAAAGTTTGGAAGATAGGAGACGAGGTACTGGCAGAAGTAAAGCTGTGAGTACCGGGCGTGAGTCGTGCTTCGGTAGCTCAGTTGGTAGAGCACTTGCCCGCGAAGAGCAAAGGTCCTGAGTTCGAGTCTCAGTCAGCCACACAGTTTTAATCTGCCAGGAAGTTTCATACCAGCGCACACTCCGCTGCAGAGTGAAAATCTCATTCCCGGAAACATCCCCCAGGCTGTGGCTACGCCATGTCTCCGCAATATGCTTTCTTTCGGGAGTGCTAGTTCTGCAAGGTTCGCAGGAGAGCTTCTGTAAAGTTTGGAAGGTAGGAGACGAGGTACTGGCAGAAGTAAAGCTGTGAGTACCGGGTGTGAGTCGTGCTTCGGTAGCTCAGTTGGTAGAGCACTTGCCCGCGAAAAGCAAAGGTCCCGAGTTTGAGTCTCGGTCGGACACACAGTTTTAATCTGCCAGGACGTTTCATATCAGCGCACACTCCAGTGCAGAGTGAAAATCTCATTCTAGTGTATTAAAGTTGTTGAAGTCATCTAACATTTGTGGAACACCCACAGCAGGTGCGGCAGGAGTGGTGTGTACCATCGGTAACACTCATAAAGCGGACACTGGTAATGTGGGGGGATGGCGAGGAGCTGTTGCATAATCCGGAGTTCTGGGATGAACATGAAATTTCCTGACCTGAGAGTCCAGCTTGATTTGTAACATCACTGACCTGAGTGGAAAGTTCACACTGGCACTTTCGAAATTTGTAAACATAGTCATTGGTGTTTGAGCAAATTAGCAGCCATTGTTGAGCACTTGGTGTTTGTGGAAAGTCCACATTCAACGTAAAATGTTCACATGTGAAGTTTTGTGAATGAAAAATGTTCTGTTGGTACAGAGCATTGCCGCATGATAGCTGATTCCTGAAGGATAACGAAAAGTTATTGATCATACCTGATGCTGTCACATGTGACTGTGGAACTGTAGAAACACTGTCCTGTTGACTTACAGCTAGTCGGTGTGTTCGGAAACTTTCAAACTGTTGTGAACACGAGGTGGATAATTGGAAAATGATACCAGGGCATCCATTGGAAAACCTAGTTGGCTGGTGTGTGGTGTAGCAGGTGGGAAGCAGCCCATTGTGTACTGCGTGATGGAATGAGAGTTCATTGTAGCACTCGCAAATAAATTCAGGGTCATCAGTATGGGTTCAGTGTCGTCGGATTGTAGGGTCCAATGATATACACTGTACACGATATAGTAAGTATGATTTTATTGGTCTGAAGCACATACATACATGTATCTAGTTGATTCCTGGTACACATGTGTTTACAGTTTTGCATCGTGACCACTGACTGCTCCCAAAGAGCTTGGAAAACAAAGATGTTGATACACGAGTTGGTTGATAGTCACCACACATTCTTATACTACAGAAATAAACTCAATATAAAAAACTATTTTGGAATGAAGTGCAGGGGTAGTGTAGAGTAACATTCAGAAACCCTGCAAATGTTATGTCAGTCTCATTCATCAGTTATAAACTGTTAACTCTAAAAATAAATATATGAAGCATTTTGTCATATCTGTGTAATGTGACATTTTTTATCTTTGTTATGCAAGTGCAGTTGGATCTGTGGATTGGTGAAACTGAAAGTGTCTTTGCTGTTTGTTGTAGTTTGTCTACCTCTGATTGAGTAAATCTTTTGTAGTCTGTTTGAAATAAGTAATCTTAACAGTTTGCGGACCCAAGCATGTGAGAAAAGCTACCAAATATTTCGTTTTTGTTCATGGATAAATTTTTGTGAAATAAGGTGAATTGACTTTTTCCATTGTGTTCAACAAAAATGGCAGCCGGCATTGGTGTTACTTCACCCAGTCTTCCTGGTCACTGTTCTTTGATTGTGTCAGCAAGACACCGCAGTTGTTGACAATAAATGTCAGCAATGATGATTACACATCAGAAAAGCTATTCCTTGTACACCATACCATTGCTGTTCCACCAGATGCACAGTATCAACTTTTGCTGACACAAGCAGCTCTTTACATGGGGAGTTGCTGCTTTGTTTGGGCTTAACCATTCCTTTCTTTTCATTATGTTAGCATAAAGACACCATTTCTTATCACCAATAATGTTAGCGGATAGGAGCCTGTGTTGTTCATGAGTTGATTAATGATGAGCAAGCAGATATGCACATATGAACACCCACTGATTTTTGTGATTCTGGCTTACAGCGTGCAGTATCCATACACCTGATTTTTGAACCTTTCTTATTGCGTGCAACTGTCACATAAAGGTCGAATGATCACAGATCATCACATTTACAAGTTCTTGAGTACACTGACATGGATCATTATGGATTAATGTATTTAAACAATCTTCAAACGCCAAATGTCTTCCTGAACGTGGCAACTCACTAAGGCCAAAATAATCCTCCTTAAAATGAGGAAACCATTTTCTTGTTGTGCTCTGTCCAATGGTATTATCCCCATACATGGGACAAATGTTTCTTGCTGCCTCCACTGTTCTTGCCACTCTATTGAAGTCAAAAAGAAGAATATGTCAGAAATGTTCCAATTTCTCCACTTGACGCTCCATTTTCTAGTGTCCACAGCTCTGCTCACTATCTTCAAATGACAAAATGACAATATGTAAACTTAAGTAGCAACAATGAGCTACAAACAAAAAATTGTAATCTAACTCATAGCAACTGGTATGTCAACATACAAAATAAGAAAGCTATGAACTTATGTACCAACCTAATAAAATACATGTTCCAGTGCTTTTTCCAATCTTGCAAACACTTCTGGAACTCACTTTCCTTTATGGGGTTCAGCTCCTCTAGTGATTCTGTTTTTATCTTAGCTATAGTTTAAAAAGAACGTCCTTTCATCATTCTCTTCAGACTCAGGAATAGAAAGAAGTGGGGTCCATGCTGGCAAAAACAGATGTTAAGGCAACACAGCGGTTTTGTTTTTTGCCAAAAAATCACAAACAAACATTGAGGTGTGCATGAAACCATAATTGTGATGGAATTTCCATGACTGGTTTGCCACAATTCTGGTCTTTTTCTTCAGACTGCTTCACACTAACAGCACTTAACTTCCAGGTAGTACTCCTTCTTGACTGTATCACCACAAAAAAGCAAGAACTCATGATGTGCTATCCCATTGTAATCAAAGAAAACAGTAAGAAAAACCTTCTCATGTGATCGAACATGTTGAATTGGACCTTTGTTTCAATGTCATACCCATATATCCATGTTTTCCCATTTGTTACAATATTCTTTAGATGTTCTGGAAAAATTTCAGAACAAACTTTGCTACTACACATTTCATGCCAAAAACATCTGAAAAAATTGCTTGACATGAGCCAAAGGATATGCCAACACCATGAGCATCCTCTCTGATAGTGATTTGGTGATTCTGCTGAATCATTTTCTTTACTTCCTCCACATCGTCATCAGTAACTGATGTGCTAGGATGTCCAGGGCAGTCATTATTTTCAACATATTCTTCACCTTGTTTGAAATATTTATATCAATTGTACCCTCTTGTCTTGCTCACTGTACATTCACCAAAAGCCACATCAACATTTTGAATGCAGTGCTGCATTTTATTCCATTTTGAAGCAAAATTTAATGCACATTAAGTCTTCTCAGAACGGACAAATACAGGTCCTGTATGGTTTTCGGGGGGATCTTATACCATTCTTCTTGCAAAATAATGACAACTTCAGGTGATTATGAGGGGTATGGATAGTCATCACACAGCCTTCTCCCTGGAGTAGGTCATAAAGGCACAAACTGTTATGGTGACCAGGGTTGTCAGGGGAGATGCGACAATTCATCCTCATGCTCACAAAACCACTGCTGGTGATGTGAGTTGTGGAAAACAGGGATCCTGTCACCTCGAACATGGCACCATCATTGGGGAACAAATGTTTCATCATGGAATGGACCTGATGAGCCAAAATTGTCACATGGTCTTTGGCAGTAACGTGATCTTGCACAGTAAGCATGTAGCCCATGGAATACCATGATATTGCTGCCCAAATCATCAGCAAAACCCCATCATGTTTCACCCTTGGACATAAACTCAAATAGAAATTTGAAACAGTGCAAAAATGAGCCTTCCAATGAAATGGCTTTCTTCCAAATTGATACTGTACTGGTTTTATGGCTTCACCACCACATTTTCCTGTTATGGGCATTTCCATCACTAATGAGGGATTTTGGAATTCCAGCTCATCCTGCAGTTCCCTGCTCATGGAGCTGACTTTATTTGTTTTGCTGCTGACAGGATTTGTGAGTGTGACATTTGTTTCTGCAGAGTCTTTTGCAACTGTCGGCCTCTTTGTTTCTCATCAGAATCCTCTTCAATGACCTTCCATCAAGATCAAACAATACACAGTTTCATCTAAATTGTGACATAACAGATAGCGCTTTCCCTGTATGTGCTATAAATTTTTTATATGGTGCCTCTTGAAACACCAAACACTGTGGCTACCTTGATTGTGGAAGTACCCACCACTGATCTTCAACGTAATGCACTCTCAAGTACACAGAACACGGTTATGACCTTGGCGAACACTTGCAATGCATTGAGGACATTGCACAATGCTGTTTGTAGTCAAATACAACAGTGCGACCCCCAGCCTTGGCCAGTATCTACACTTATATTCAAGTATGCATATCTCACAGTGTTTCCATATTTTTGTCCACCCCTTGTACGTTGAAGATTTTGTGACTTATTCCAGAACCACAAAGACCAATTCACTTGGAATCTGTGGAAGGTACATTAGCATTTCAGTTTTTCTTTGTAAGTATTCTTGTTTTCTGATAAGTTCCACACCCTGGAGTATCTCCTCACTAAGGACCTATTGGAATGAAAGGCAAATCTAATATCAATTGGCGTGCTGTGTCACTGAATTGGACAGTGTGTAATCTCAAATCAACAACACCTGGAAAGTGGCAGAGAAAACTGTTACCAAGAATAAAACCAAAATCCTGTTCCCTTTTTCTTAGTGCCTTCACCACAAAATCATAATTCTTCCATTGATCTCTATTTCAAAGAGGCAGATGCCCAATGGATTAATTGTCTCTGTGCCCAGTCCACTGATGCAACAGTGAAACAGTGTCAATAACTGCTTATCATTAGGGTGGGAGGAGGGGGATAGAAGCTGTCAACTCACCTGAGCACCTACATCCACCAAAACTCTGATTTGTCCCTAATGTTAAGTTGGGTTTTCTGATTTTAATGGGAGCTCGATGTGGTGAGAACATTGGCACCCATGCCATTTCCCAGACCAAACCTTCCATTACTTCAGAAACTTCGAAATCTTTCCTGGCATCAATTCGACATGATGTAGAATTCACTGCATTTGGGGCTTACCTGGCTGACCTCTCTACAAAAAATAGAACAATGGGACACAATGACAGATGTTGCTTTTTATGCCCCAATTGCTAACAACTGCAAACACAATGCAGAAATTGTTGCCACAAGAAGAAAAGTGAGAGGAAATGCAGTGCATATACAGTCAGCAGAAGCTTCAAGATCTTCTCCTAGTCTTTGTTCCAATAGTGCAGTACTGTAGCTTTTATCAGTGTTTTATTCTGTGATTCCCTTAGCTAATATTTCCAAACTGTTGGCATTTTTCACAATCTATTGACTTAATATAAGTCTGAGCATCTCTCAACAACTCCAAAGTGCCACATTCAACTAAAACTCATTGAGCCACCAACACATTCAGCTGACACCATGAACATTTTGCAGAAATCCAGCCACATTCTCAGAGCCTTGCCTGAGAATGAAGGAATAAATTAACAGCAGGACTGGACTGCACCACACAAGGAAAACTGTCAACACACTTTGCATAATCATTCAATATTGCCCAAACATCTGAATCTATTTCCTGAGCAGATGGCAGCACTTGCAGCTATTCTTGTAACTCAATATTTCAAAGAGAAAAGACTGCTACTTGCTCTTTTAGCATTCTAATTGAAGTACGACTGCTGCCTTCTACTCCACTTGTAGTGCCTCAAGAATTTCAGTGTAAATTCTAGAAACACTCGGCCTTCCACCATCTCAAACACCCAATATTTTAGGTACGATTGTGGGAGAGTGAGAACATTTCTACCGATCCTCCTGTTTCTATGTGCAGGTCGGAAGTTTGTTATTAGAAGACTGTAAGAGGGGCGAGTCACTGACGATGACAAGTGTTTGCTGCCAGTGCCACAGAAGATGTGATGGAAACCCAAGGAATAATTATGTAGTATTCTTTGGTGTGTTAGTGTCTGTGTTGATTGTAAAAAAGACTAATGAACAATTGAATATAGATTTCTATGCACATTCATTATCTTGGACTCGGAGAAGTCAAAACGAATGTTCATATTTTCATATGGTTTTTAAACCAACTCTTGTGTCTCAATGTACTTAATTATTTCTAAAGCTTGAGATTCGAGTGAGACGACAAAGATATTTATATGTCTAAGAAGAGAATTTTGTTCTGCATAGCAGAATGAGAATGTTGACACTTAAGTTCCTATATGTGTTAATAGTACAGAAATAAGAAGACATTATTTTCTGTCATCTGAAAAATGTTAGAACATGGCGACCTAAGTGACAGGACCCGAAGAAAACGGGAATTTAACAACAAAAATGGAAAGACGATATTAGGCATTGCCATAGCAACCAGACCTAACAAGATACGAGAACTGTTTCCAGAAATCATATTGAGTCCAATAAACAAATGGAACAAAGTTGTGAGTGTAACACAGTGAAAGACATGAGAAAGAAATAGTGGAGAAAACTGGAGAGAAGACCTCAACTTTTTGACTAAGAAGATTAGGTGTGGAGAGCAAGCAGTCTTGACACACGTACATTGTGCAGATGCCGATGCAGTAACCAGCCACTGATAATGACTGCACCAGCTGCTGCTGACTCCTTGTAGACTCACCAATGATGAAGCTGGAACCAACATTCGATGCTGCCGGTGCCAGTGCAGTCCACCAGTGCTGATTACACATTCACCAACCAACGCAGCTAGAACTCTATGCCTAATACTCATTTGGTAAAAGTTGAGGGAGCAGTTGAATGATAAACTGTTATTATAGTTATTATACTCAGAGGTGATTTTTTTAATGATAACAAGAACTAAGAGTAAAATGAATATGGATCAAGAATTGCAACTAGCAGAACGAGTCACAGCAATAAGAATGACTAGGGAAACACTATACCTGTCTGAATTAGTGAATTTAATTAAAGTCCAACGTGCAGATTCAGCAGCTGTAAATGCTCATATTGCGAATTTAAGTGAAAAATTAAATGCTCAGAATGAAGCTCTAAGGAGAGAAATAGGTTTTGTACATTCTAGATTAGATGCTAAGTTAGATGGCCAGAGAACAGAGTCAAATGCACAAAATGCTTCATTGAGAGATGAAATGAGTGCGAATTTAAGTTAAAATTTAGAAGCAAAGAGTGCAGTTTTAAATGTGCAGTCTTAAGTTAGATTCAGTGAATACCCAATTAAATATTAAATTAGATGCTCAGAGGGTAATTTTAAGTAACCAGAGTGAAACGTTGAACAGTCAAGCAGCTAATATAGTTTTATTAAAGACTGAATTTGAGTCTTTAAGTAATAAGATAGAAAATCTGAAGTTAGATTTAAAGAGTGAACTTGCTAGTCCTTTGAATACTAAAGTAAATCAACTATTGACTGAATTTAACCAGAGATAGGATGAGCAACTTCAAGATTTAAATAAAAAATTAGAATTTGATATTGAAGATAAATATAATAATGTAGAATCTGAATTTAGTGAAAAATTAAAATTTTGTGAAAATGTGTGTAATGTTAAATTTAATTCCGAAAGACAGGAAATGAATACTTTGAAAGAGCGCACAAAACGACCTAAGGAAGTAATGCTGATTATTCAATTTAAAATCCCAGGTGTTACTACAGGCATTGTTAGTTCATGAGTAGATAATATAGGAGGAAGTTTTCAAGGAAAAACAGCCAACTTTGACATTATAAATGTAAGTAGTTTGGTGGAACCATTTGAACTAATTAAAGATCGAGAAGTTACCGAGAGTATACTCTCTGGAAACATTTTGATGGATACTTTTTTGGGACTTAATGATGCAAGCAAGGTTATGGATGACTTGTGCAAAGAATTCAAACATGTCCATGACAAAGTAGAAAATAGAATAACTTTACCTATGTTGTGTTTCCCAGTAAATTGGTAACTGTTTTGTTGTGGGGAGGCTTTCACACAAAATTTAAAGAGAAGTATTGGTCTGTAAGTAATCCAGTGAGGTTAAGGTTAGATTCATGGGATCCGAGTGGAACCCATCTGTGTCCCAGGGACGCTAATATTCTGTGTTAATGGACGGAGTGGCGACCATCGGATCCCTAGTTGTTTTCGGTGATTCTTCAAATTCAGTTTTCCTGCACCAAATTCCTTTCAATTCTTCAACTAGTCTGTAATCTATTCCTCAATTCTTAAACTATCCTATAATGTTAGTAATTAGGAAACTTGATATGACTACAAGATTGAGACCTATTTAAGAGAATCACAGATAAACAGTGATTGCTAAACATGGAATGAAATGAATAGAATATAGTACTAGGATAAAGATAATATCATGGTACCATTCAAGCAGAGTGATATCTAGATGACTTAAACTGAACAGAATATTTTATGTGTGTATAAAATATAGTGTAAAGTGATTAGCTAAACAACTATTTGATTTTAGTGTATAATTTTCCATTTTTATAGAATATTTTGTACTTTTGTGAGATGTAATGTAAATGGGAGGGTTTGTATCACTTTTGGTAGGGATGGGTAGTGTAAGTACAAGCATGACTAACACTAATCGCACACCCCACCTTCCAGACAACCCTCGCAGACAGGTGTGACTGATTCTTCACCATTTGCTGTTCCATAGGTGTTGCTAAGATTTTTCTTTGGGGGCTTCAAAGGTGAAGGTGAGAATGTCCATTCTGTAGGAGATATTTAACATCATACCTCCTCAGGCTTCTCACACAAGTACCGGTGAAGTAGGGATCCTGGGGAAGGGGGATGGGAAGGGTTTTCCTGTTTTTGGGGCTATTTTCTTCCTCTTCTTCGATCTTAGCAACTGTTTCTACTTTTTCCTTTCTTACTTATCATCTGAGTACCAGTCTATCTTTCCCTTTTTCCATATGCATATACTTCTATCACTGAAGTCCTTCCTATTTTCTGTGGTTTCCATAATTTTCAACTTATCTCGTATAAATAGGCCAAAGAATCAGGATACACAAACACACATTTACATACACACAAAGACATACTTAAACACAAACAGGAAAATTAAGAATTTAAATCTGAGGTGATGTCAGAACTGCCAAGGGATGTAGAGGAATAAAGATATATGTACATCTGAGTAGATGCACATATTACATTGTTGATATGTCATGTTTCTTCATCATTATTTTTTGTCACACTCATAAATATATTTACATGTATATAAATACCAGAGAATAACAATCAATGCTTGTGCTGTGTTAGTCCTTTGAGAAAAGGCATAGTATCTACTGGGAGTTGGTAAATACAGGTAGACATTGCATCTACTATGTGTGGGCATGATATCTGTCTATATAGTGGGAGTGAGGAGTGAAAGAGGACTCTAGGGTATTAGATGAAGTATTAGAAAGTGGAATAGAAGTGTAAAGCAGATTTGTAATTTTACCAGAGAATATATAAGAATAGTATTTATAAAGATGTATGCTAGAGCAATGAACCAGAAGACCTAATCAAGAAGAATACGGAGGGTGCACTCGACTTTTATTGGATGAGAAAAAGGGCAGATAGGCAGACCTATGAAAGGCTGACCTATACTGCATGGACAGGGGCAGCAAGAAGGGGATTGACCTGTACATAGGAGGATAGGAATTGCCCAGAGTTCCTCCAGACTATCAGAATCTGTAGATAATGAAATGGGTAAGTACTAAAGAAAGAAAAAGAAAAACACTACAGAATGGTAGTGTAAAGAGCAACCACAACTAATGGTGTGTGACACCTGGAGTTTACAATAGGAAATTGAGACAGACTCCTAACGAATCCTTAGGAACACTTATCAGAGTACCATTAAATGTCTGAGTTTGAGATCAACTCAGTGTAAGAGTAGAATGAAGGAAAAATTAGTTAAAGTTTTCTCTAGATAAGTACAAAGAGCTGTGTTGCAATTGTGTGTGATATAAGTTTACCTAATGATTTTATAAAATATCGTGAGTTCAATTTAGTGGAGGGGGGGGGGGGGGGAATATGTAGTGCTTTGAGAATTTTGTAGGAAATTCTAGAATCACTCGGCCTTCCACTGTTTCGAACACCCAGTATTTTGGATATGAGTAGGAGAAACGAATCAGCCAACTGCACATAGTTTATTTGTATGTGCAGGTCAAAAAGAACAGCCACAATGAAAAAGATGGACATGGTGGCCAAATGGCTGCAGACAAGTACTTGCTGTACGGTCCCTAGAGTTTCGTGTATGGGCAAAGAAAGACAAGAAAAGTTTATGTAGTATTCTGTGCTCTTTAATGTCTGTGATGATTGTAAAAAGACTAGTGGACAGTTGAATAGTAGTCTCCTAAGGACACTCATGTATTGGACTTGTCTGAGATTAGAGACGTTTAAATTATTTCATGTATTGACTATGAATGAAAAAAGACATACATATGCTATTTGAATATGCGTAAATGATTCTTATGTTCAAAGAATGAGTTAGCTTGCCGAAGTTATTGTATTTGAACGTTGAAAATATATTGTGATTGAAATGAAAAGTATTCTACAAGTACACAAATTATTTCAAGAATAGAAAAGTAGTTAGTAAATTCCTTTAACCAGCACCATATCTTGGAGAAGAAGCTTTCAGGAGATCGTCGCAGCAGATTAACCAGAGAAGAAGATTGGCTACACACAACGGGCAAGTTAACTGAATTGAGAGATGTGTGAGTCTTGCACCCCAGCACCACACTGTCTCTTGACATCGTCTAGAGAATATTAGAAAAGACCCTTCTGTTAGACTGTCTAGATGGGCATTGAGGCTAAGCAAGTTCAAGTATGAAGCCATACAAATGCTTGATTGAAAACATGCAAACACAGATAGTTTAAGCCAAAAAGTAGCAGTGATACAAGCACTGGGTCATAACCTTGCACAATGGCAAGCAGTGCAACAGGCTCACACAGAATGTAAACAGTATGCATCACAGCTGCTAGTTACTGTGTAAGACGACAGGCTTGGGACCATGTGTAGTAGTGCCAGTGAAGCTAAAAGAGGAAGTGCTGAAAGAAGCACATGACCATGTATTTTCACAACATGGGGGTTTAGACCAATGCCTAGGTGAGTAGCAGAATGCTACTGGTGGGAATCTAGGAAATAAGATGTGGATTGGTTGATGAGTGATTGTGTATAATGTTTGCACTGGGTTGATATAAGCCAAAGGTTAACATCTTTGCAGAAGTTGGATTATTGGGCTGGCTGTCACTGGACCATGTAACAGACTCTAGGAATTGACTTCTGTTATTATTGATTATTTTTCTAGATATTTGGAAATGATTGTAATTCCTAACCAACAGACAGCAATGGTACCACAAGCACTGGTCAACAGCCGAGTGCTCAAATTTGGAGTGCCAAAAGCTAAGATCACTGATCAGGGATAATCTTATGTCAGATTTCTTAAAGCAGCTGTGTAATTTCCTAAATTCTAAAAAGTTAAAGTCCATCGCACTTTCAGACTAATGGTAGGACAGAATGGGTACATTACAATGTTGGAAGGATGTTGAGTCATTATATGACAGTATATCATAATGGTTCAGACATGTGGTTATCTTTCATTGTGAGTATTTATAACTGAAAACTCCATTCTTCCTAAAGTATCATCAGCATTAAGGTAGTTTGCAGGAGCAAATGTGTTATAATTAGGTTTAACTTAATGCGGTTACCATCGTTCAAATTCAGCACTGTTTCCAGAGCACTCAGAAATCAGGGATTTCTAGTGTATGCTTCTCTTCTCTGTATGTGCTTCTTGGTGCAGTTTGAGAGGGGCACAAAAGACTTCTCTGTGACAAGTATGTAGTGTGATGGTAGTGTCATTCTATATATTGTATGTGTGTGTTTTCTTTTATACATTTAACAACAGTGATGATGTGTGCATTTTAATTCAGCCAACAACCCATGTTCTTGTGTTAATATTCACTGAACATGAAATAATTGCAACAGGTTATGGGCCCAGTGCTTAGGTGTAGTGAGTGTGTACACGATGTACATGAAGTGAAAAAAACAACATATCTGGCATTCTTCCTTAGCTGACGATGAAGAAAAGAATTCAGAATGACAGAACCATCAGAGAAGACTGATCGTCTGTACAGCAAGAACTATTTCACCTGGTCAATTTGTGTTTGTTCACTGATACAAAATTGTGAGGCATGGGATGCCATAGAACCTGGATTTGGAACATATTAGGGGAAGTAATCACAAAGCAGACAGCAACAGCTGATCCACACAGCAACGAGATGACATCAGACAATACCAATATGGTGCAGTTGTGCTTCCCCGAACTATCAACAGATGACGACCGGTAGAAGACAATGTGGTTGACAGAGCAGCTGTTCAAGGAGATGGGAGTCAAACCCGGGTTGGAGAAGAAGATGGATATGATACTGAAAGCAATGTATTTATCCGATACCATGTTGTAAAGTGAAATTTATAATGCAAATAGTGAATTAGGGCTAAACAGTCTTCGTGTCTAGCAAAACGTGTGGTTCATGTTTCTTTGCATATTTTTTTGCTGCCATGTGCCAAGTGAATCCATCTGATCCAACATCAGCAGAAGGGGCTTTAGCCTCAGTTCACAGGGATAAGTGGTGTACAGCCATGGAGTCAGAGATGAGTAACCTAAAATGCTACAATACACGGCAACTTGTCAACAGATAAAAAGCTGATTGCATTACGGGAAGTAAGTGGGTATTCACTACAAAGCGAAACAGACAAGGTGAGATAATAAAATTTAAAGCAAAGTTAGTAGCTCTGGGTTACAGCCAGATATTTGGAGTATATGTTGTTATTGGGAAATCTACAGCACAGTAATGAGACAAAGTAGCTTGAGGATTCTGATATTTATTTATTTATTTATTTTATTTATTTATTTCTTGTTCCGTAGATCCAGTTAGTGAGTCAATCACAAGGATATGGAACGTGTCAAATTGTACAGGTTTCAATTTAAACTTACAACAAATACAAGGGCAATTCAATGCCAAATTGTACATAGTTTAAGTAAGACATACTGTAGATACAGTAACAGATACAATGTCAGCTAGATAACATAACAACCATTTAACAGAAAAAGGAGTTTCAAATAAAGGTTAAAGATAAGAGCACAAGGCCTACAAGAGTAATTGAAGTGCTTAGGGGATGGAAAATCAAACACATTTATGTAGAAACTGCTTATCTCAATAGCCCCATAAGTGACATTGTTTTCATGGAGCAACCAAAATTGTTTAGTGTGAGAAATAAGGTGCGTTTATTTAACAAGAGTTTGTACGGGCTTCACCGAGCACGTAAGGATTGGAATGATTTATTCTGCTCTCTGATGAAAAAGTTAGCCAAGTGATTCTCAATGGGCCACAGTAAAAAGGGTGTTTCATTACCTGCATCAGACTAAAGATTTGAGCTTATGTTTCAATGTCATTTGTTTTGATCCTAGTGCATTCAGTGATACTGACAGAGCAAATGATTCAGCTGATAGTAAATCTGTAACAGGGTGCACAATTTAGTTAGCTGGAGCAGCAATCAGCTGGAAGAGTAAAAGGCAATCCATTGCAGTCATCTCCACAGTAGAAGCTGAATACATTGCAATGTTCGAGACAGGCAAGGAGGTGGGATGGTTTGTAATTTTTAAAATGAGATCAACTGTTCTGAATTTGTTAGACTACCTCTTCAGGTCAATGTTGCCAACACAGGTGCCATTGAGATTACCAAGAAAAAAGGGTGCATCAAAAAGAACCAGACATTTCAGAGTGCTCTATCGTAAAGTCATGCAGACTATCTTGGATGGATTTCTTAAGTTTCAGTATGTATCAACTGATGACAATGCTGCAGAGGTCTTAGTGGTATTAAAATTAAGAGATTCAGAGACATGTTAGGATTAAAATAAGTATCATATCATGTTGGGCTATATGCCTGTGAAATTTTGTCTCATTTTTGTGAAACTGATAAGTTATTCTCTTATGATGCCCACCGAGGGGAAGTGTTGGTAGGCTTACTTAATGCTGTAATCATCATTCAAATTCAACGCTGTTTCCACAGCACTCAGAAGCTAAGGCTTTCTAGTGTATGCTTCTCTTCTCTGTATGTGCTTTTCTGGTGCAGTTTGAGAGGGGTGCGAAATACGTCTCTGTGAGTAGCATGTAGTATTACTGTAGGGCCATTCTGTATATTGTATGTGTGTATTTTCTGTAATACATTTATCATAAGTGACGATGGGTATATTTCAATTCAATCACCCACCCACATCCATGTGTCAATACCCGTTGCACATGTAAAAATTACAACAGTATGCCATTGCTGTTTGACGAAGTAGGGCCAAGATTTGGCAAGGATGGGGAATCTGTCATGGAATTTGCTAAAACAGAGAGGAAAATATGGAAGCTTGTTCAGGCAGTGAACACCAGAGCCTTAAAATGCCAGGACTAACTGGGAAATAGTGTGGGCAGATTACCACACTATAAAGATGATCAGTGGGTAATGTTATTGAAGCCATACATTCTGAAAGGCAAGACCAAGAATTCTGAAATTCGTTACCAGGGGACATATCAGGTAGTTGAAACAACATTGCTGGTAAACTTCAAGTTTCAGTACAGATTCATACAACTATTGTTCATGTTTGACATCTGCAGAGACTTCAAGATGCTCCAGATGCACTGATGCAAGTGACATCAAGTTTTGAGGGTAAAGCTATGTGTAGTGGACAGAAGGGGAAGTATGCAAGCCTTGCAAAACCTTTATAGGAGATTCCGTTCAGATTAAGATCAAGAAAGTTGGAGAGAGTAGTTTACATTTGTGTTAGGATGTATGTATTTTTCAGATGCATATGTGACTAGTGTGTCAGTTTAGGATGACGCTAGGAGGAAGGATTTTTTTTGTTTCATGTTATATGTGGTGTTATACTTCTGTCTACATGTGTGTGTATGCTAGTTTTTTTGAGGGCTGAGTTTCCTTTTTGTTTGACTACAAGATTGCATATCTTTCAAAGGGAGGAAGGAAGTGATGGGGGTTCCCTGTTCCTAGGTAGCCAGCAACTGAAGTAAAGGTGAGGGGAGTCTTTATCTTGGTAGTGTTGCACCTCTTCACCAAGATTGGTGTTGGTGTGCAGTGGATGCTACTATTGGAGAATGTAATACTTTTCACAACGAGACAGGATGTAGAACTCACAAGCCATCATTGGGCACTGAAACTGACCCTGAATGCATAATGTGATGAGATGTTTAGATGATGTGTTTATGGCATTACAGACACAGATGGAAGAAAACAAAGAGTGAGTGCAGTAAGTGTCACAAGTCATACCAGCAATTGTGAAGCCAAGTGCAGCAGATAGTGGAAGTAATGCCATACATGGTATGGAGACTTAAGCAAAATTGGTTAGATGTGGGGGATAGGCTACTGAAAACAGATTTTGCAAATGCAGATGTTGGTGACATCCAGAAACTGAATGGTACAACAGCAAGAGTAACTAATGTAGAAAGCAGGAATAAGGCCACCATGGAATGCTATGCTACACAGTTAATCTGTTTGGAACAAGTGGTATTGAACAACACATGAGCATTAAGAAGGTTAGCAATGGAGTCAACACACCTTCTAAAACTGACAGTAAATACTATGAACAATGACCTGGAAGTTGTACAGACTCAGATGGATACTTTGGATAAGAGAACAACAGTAGTAAGATTGCTGCAGGCTTTAGCTGATAGCTTGTAGGTTAATCAGGTAGTGGTAACGGATTTGCAGGAAACACTATTACATGCAGCACATCGGCAGCTGAGTCCGGCTCTGTTAATACTGGAGGAGTTCTTAGCAGGCCTGCAGAAAGTGCAGAAGGAGATGCTGCTGGGATGTGAACTTGTAATTGAACTGGGCAAGTAAAATCCTCCACTGGATTACCACATAGCAGTGTTCAACTTTAGGATGGATCTAGCACAGTTATATATACTAATATGATTTACAATTAGCAATGAGCAAGCCAGATTCAAATGTTATACCGCACAAGCATATTCATTAAGCTGGGGAACCTTAGGGAAGTTTATCTGAGCAAAGACACAGGTGGTACTGTTGATGACAGAAGATGGTGGTAGTCACATGGCAATGTCACAAACTGCACTTGAACATTGTCAGAGGGAGAGGGTTACCTTCTGGCTGACCCAGGTGGTACATACTGGTACGTCCAAGATGCAGTTGTACTTATGTAAAGAAGGTCAGAATTGTCCATGTGATGTCCTACAGCTGCAGCCCTATTTCCAGCAGACTGGTATACACTGGTTTTATTCTGTATACAGTGCCAAAGCTATAGTAGCAAACTGCAACAAACCATGTAGGCTTTCGGGAGTTGAATGTTTGGAACTGTATGAGAAAGGAATAATTATTAACAGGACACACTGTGACATAACAGGACAGACAATTTACCTCAGCCTCTGTTACAGGGGAAACCAAGCTGAACATAATACAGGCAACATTGTTAGTTGGTTGGTTGATTTAAAAGAGGGGGGGGGGGAGGGGGGGGGAGGGGGGGGGGGAAGGGACCAAACTGCTAGGTCATCAGTCCCTCATTCCAATTAAAATAATTCCACAAGGTTGAGAGTAAAACAAACAAGACATACAAAACAAAGCTGGAAGAAAGGAACATCCACAACAATGACAGAAGGGCAACAAACACTAAAATGGAAGACAGTGGACAAGAAAACCACATAGAGACATAAGAAACTGGTAGAAGGGATAGAAACAAGATAGCAGATGACCTGGCTGGCCAACCATGAGAATAAAAAGAATAAGCCAGCCACTCTGCGACACATTAAAACCTCCAGCCTAAAAGCACTAGGGTGGAGAACACAAAGAGTCAAAGGACATTCACTAAGACTTAGATCGACTGATAAAGCCCACCCTCACGTATAAAATGTAAAACTGAATTAGCCAATGAGGCATCGTCAGCTAAAATTAATGGTAACGAGTCCAGTAACTGAAGATTCCATCTCAGGGCAGCCAAAGAAGGACAGCTCAACAAGATATGGGCCACTGTCAGCCAGGCACTACACCAACACTGAGGTGCGTCTTCACGGTGCAGGAGGTAGCCGAAGGTCGCCCATGTGTGGCCAATGGGGAGCCGGCAGAGAACCACAGAGTCCCTGCGAGAGGCCCACATGGAGGACTGTCACACATTCATTGTCTCCTTAATGGCACATAGTTTGTTGTGCATACCCAGATTATGCCATTCTGTCTCCCAAAGCTAAAAAGCCTAATAAGGAATGCAGGTAAGTTACAGGAATGCTGATCTCCATAAGCAGTTTCTGCGTAACATGTTTGGCCGGCCTGTCAGCTAGTTCATTTCCTGGGTTTCCAATGTGTCTCGGGGTCCAGACAAACACCACTGAACAGCTGCACAGTTCCAGAGCATAGATGGACTCCTGGATGGTCACTACTAGTGGATGATGAGGGTAGCACTGGTTGATAGCTTGTAGGTTGCTCAAGGAGTCAGTACACAAAAGAAATGACTCACCAGGGCACGAACAGATGTGCTCAAGAGCACGAGATATAGTCACCAGCTCTGCAGTGAAAACACTGCAGCCCTCTGGCAAGGAGAGCTGTGCAACGTGTCCTCCATGAACATATGCAAAGCCAACATGACCATCAGTCAATGAGCTTTCGGTGTAAACCATTTCATGTCCCCGGTGCATATCGACAATCGAGAGAAGTGACAGTGGAGAGCTGGAGGGTTAACTGAGTTCTTAGGGCCATGTGAAAGGTCGAGGCAAAGCTTCAGCCAAGGTTTACACCATGGATGGTATACTGGAATGGACCTCGAGCAGAGGTGGTCAAGGGAAGGACTCCAGTTCGGACAGGAGGGAGTGGACGTAAAGCACAATCCTAAGCCCTGACCTGGGCCACCGATGCAGGAGACGAAACGCCATGGGTGGTAAAAGGAGATGGTAATTCAGATGCTCATGAGAACTACGAATGTGTGCAACATAACTGATGAGCAGTTGTGCAATGGAGGGACTCCAGCCTCCACCAGGATGCTGGTCACCAGTGCTGCCAGCACTTCTGCTTAAGCTGACGATATGTCTCCACTACAGTGCACGGATCGTAATTAAGATAAAGTTCTGGTTCCGGATGAACAATACGACGCCGACAGAAGTGCACGACACATGACTTTGTGGCTGAAAACTGGAAGCCATGAGCTAGAGCCCATGACTGCGCCTTGTGGATGGCACCCTGTAGGAGCCACTCAGCAACACGAGTACTGGAGCAGCAGTACAAAATGAAGAAGTCATCTACATACAGAGAAGGTGAGACGGACGGCCCTACAGCTGCTGCTAGGCCATTTTAATGGCCACTAAAAATTGAGATACACGCAATACAGAGCCCTGCGGAACCCCATTCTCCTGGATATGGGGGGAACTATGGGAGGCACCGCCTTGGATATGGAAAGTATGGAGCGACAGGAAATTATGAATAAAATTCGGGAGCAGGCCCTGGAGACCCCATCATATACTGTGGCAAGGATATGATGTTGCCAGGTCGTGTTGTAAGCTTTTTATAAACTGAAAAAGACAGCAACCAGGTTTTCACATCTAGAAAAGGCTGTTCAGATGGTAGGCTAGAGGAGCACAAGATTACCAGTGATAGAGTGACCCTGGCAGAAACCACCCTGGCATGGAGCCAGTAGGCCATGTGACTCCAACTGCCGACACCACATACGTTCTAGCAGCTTACAAAGAACATTGGTGAGGCTGATTGGCAGGTAGCTATCCACATCAAGCGGATTTTTACCGGGTTTGAGTACAGGAATGATGATGTTCTCCCACCATGGAGATGGAAAGATGCAATCGCACCAGATCTGGTTGAAGATGACGAGGACATGTCAGTTGAAGTTGGACAAGAAATGTTGAAATATCTGACTGTGGATCCAATCTGGAACAGGAGCTGTGTTGGGGCAATGTGCAGGGGCACTGAGGAGCTCCCACTCTGTAAATGGGGCGTTACAAGGTTCACTGTGGCATGTATTGAAAGAGAGGACTTCCCCTTCCATTTGCCATTTGAGGGTGCGAAAGGGTGGAGGGTGATTTTACAATGCAGAGGCTTGAGCACAGTGCTCAGCAAAGTGCTCAGTAATTGTGTTTGCGTCAGTAGATAACACACTATCAGTGTTAACGCCAGGGACACCGGTTGGTGCCTGGTACCCAGAAACACGTCTGATCTTTGTCCAGACTTGGGAAGGTGACATATGGCACCCAATGGTCAAGACGTACCTCTCCCAACACCCCAACTCTCCTGTTTCCATCTTTTTATAAGCTGGTAAATGCAAGCACGCAGCCATTTAAAAGCTACTAGGTGCTCCAGAGAAGAGTGCTGCTTATGTTGCTTTAGAACCTGTGAATGCTCTTTAATGGCCTCAGCAATTTCCGGCAACCAGCAAGGTATTGTCTTTTACTGGGGTCATCCTAAGGAACAAAGGGCCGCCTTCTCCACTGCACAAAAGATCGTTTTAGTGATCTGCTCAACCACCACATTGATGGTACAATGTGGGGGAGATTAAATCGTGACACCAGAGGTAAAAGCTCCCCAGTCTGCCTTGTTTACAGCCCATCTGGGTAGACACCCATGGGCATAATGCTGAGGGAGTGACAGGAAGATGGGGAAATGGTCACTATCACGCAAGTCATCGTAGACTCTCCAGTGGACAGATGGGAGAAGTCCTGGGCTTCAAAGTGATAAATCAATGGCTGAATAAGTGCCACGAACCACACTGAAATGTGTAGGAGCCCCAGTATTTAGGAGGCAGAGGTCAAGCTGAGACAGTAAAGTTTCAACCTCTCTACCTTGGCCAGTAAGCATGGTGCCACCCCAAAAGGGGTTATGGGTGTTAAAGTCCCCCAGAAGTAGGGAAGGTTTAGGGAGTTGATGAATCAGTGCAGCCAAGATGTTCATGGGTACCACACCATTTGGAGGAAGATATACATTGCAGACAGTTATTTCCTGTCTCGTCCTTATCCTAATAGCCACAGCTTCAAGAGGAGTGTGAAGGGGCACAGGTTTACTACACGCTGAGTTCGGTCATAGACGCAAACTTCACCTGACACTCTATTATATTCCCTACAGTCCTTGTAATATCCCCTATAGCCACAGAGGGCAGGGTCCACATTGTCAGAAAACAGGTTCCCTGGAGGGCAATGCAAAAAGCAGGTGTAAAGCTTAACAGTTGCCGTAGCTCAGCCAGGTGGTGGAAAAAATCTCAGCAATTCCACTGGAGGATGACATTATTGTGAGGCTGGGAAGGCATGAAACGCTCAATGAGGCAGTTTACGCCTCAGGGTGACCTGCTGCCACTGACTTAGTTCCTGAGCAGTTGATATCCATTGTGTTGGAGGGCACGGTGAGATCTAGGTCCTCAGCGGTTGCCAGAATCTCCACCTCATCCTCAGACGTAGAGCTTGTAGTTAGCGGTGGTGCGGGTGCCACCACTATTTCCTTGTTCTTGGGGGTCTTCTTTTAGGATTTCTCATGCTGTTCCATGGATTTCTCCGGCTGGGAGGACTGCTTTGATTCAGTCTCCGGGACTGAGGATGACTGTGAAGCCCTACGACCAGCTACCTGTGGCTGCTTCAGCCACTGGTGGGTGCCCACTTTGCCACTGGTAGGAACCTGCGAAGGGAGTGACCAAGGGACCCCTTCCTAGTGAGAGGAGTCGAAGAAGACTTATGCTTCTCCGGCTGAGAAGTGGGGACTGATGTCCCCAATGGGTGGGGGTTGTTCCTTCCAAAGTAGGTGGTGCAGGAGCAACATGAATAGAAGTGCCCCCCTCCATCAAGGGGGCAAGTGGAGTCCAACTGCACTGGGAGCCAACTGTAAGTGGCACAACGGATGGGGCTGGAACAGTAGTTATAGCAGCAGCATAGGATGATGTCATGCGAATGGGATGGAACCTTTCAAATTTCCTCTTAGCCTCAGTGTAGGTCAGTCAGTCCTGGGTCCTGTATTCCATGATTTTTTTTTCTTTCTGTAAAATCCTGAAGTCTGGCAAGTCTTCACATATTTTTGGATTTTGTCATGCACTTTATGTTCATTAGTGATCTAGGCTGGTTAATGGGGATTCCAGTGTCTTTAAACTTGAAACATCTTGTTCATCATGAAGAAATACCATACTTCATATATGCAGCTGTCTCCAGAGAATCACACCATCAATCATAAAATCAAATTTTTTTAATGACAATCAATTTCATAAAGTCTCTAGTTTCAAAGCACATGTTTCTGTACAGTTCTAAAGTCATAATATTTACTCAATTGTTGTAAAATCAATTGCACATTTGTTTGCAGAAATAACCTATAGATTTTGTAAACCGTTCCACCATTTTCTACAACAGCTAAAGATGAAATCTAAGAATTGATATTTTTTCCAAATAACTGTGTTTATACCCATCCTGTAAAATCTTGCTGTGATTTAAGGCACCATTTCCTGGGACAGTCACAAACAGTAGCTACTGATATCTTTGCAAGTAGAATAAAAGGTGATGAGCTCACTTTCTGTAGATTTTGCTGCGTTCTCCGCTGGTGTAGTTACTGGAGTTTCTGAAGGAACTGGGCTTCCTGTGCTCATAGCTGCGGTGCTTTTCCTGTTCATTTCATAAACAGCATCTGCAAACTTCTCCTGAAGAAAAGAAATGCATGTAACAACTTGAAAAGATATTCTCTACAGATCTGGCGATATGTCCATGAAAGTGACATGCTTTTGTGGACTGTGTCAAGTGAATATAATATACTAATGGTAGCATCATACAAACAAACATGATACATAGAGGAGACTACTAATAATATACTTACCAGCATGGATGATGTGTAGTATTCAGCTGATGAGTCAAGAACGGAAATCTAAATGTATCAAAATGATTTTGTGCATTGTGTCAAATGAATGTAATTTACTAATGGTAGTATCAAACTAACAAACATGATATGCAGTAATTACTACTAACAATATACTAACAGCAAGAGGAATGTCTACTTCTCGGTTGCTGAATCAAGAATGGATCAAAATATACATAAATTTAAAAATGTGTTTGAAACTAAAGATTTTTTATTTCATTAATGAAGTAATCTATATTTTATAATCTGTTATTACCAGACAGACCATCTTCAGATATATCACTAGGACAAAGGAAAAGATAAACATTATATGTTCCCTGTTATCTAAGCCATTTATTGTAATGGGGGCCTATACATAAAAAAATACAGAACTGAATAAGGTTACCTAAAATAGAGGACTGTTGCTGCCACCATCAGAAGCTCGTGTATGCCACTACAAATGAGAAGAGACAAAAAGCTCCATGATATGTATGACAGCATATTCAAGACTTGGCATTACTATTATGGTAAAATGATAGTGCCAAATCAAGTACATATCCATGTGTGCTACTGTGTTGCTGGTACATTAACTACAAATGTTAAAAAATGCAACATGCAACTTAACAGAACATCTGGCAGCCCAACTGAAATCTTCACTTTGAAAATGTTCAGGAAAGAGGGGAAAATTAGTTGTAGTCTATCCTCAGTGTTATTCAATTTTTATACTAAGCAGGCTGTGGAGAAAATCTAGGAGTAATATGATAGGGGGATTAAAGTTCAGGGAGAACAAATAAAACCATTGAGATTTGACTATGATATTGCAATTCTATCAGCGATGGAGAAGGACTTACAAGATTAATTAAACAGAATGGACAGCATCTTTAAAAGAATGTTATATGATGAACATCAACAAAAGTAAAGCAGTGATAATGGAATGTAGTTGATTTAAATGTTGGCAGGGAAGAAGTTATATCAGGAAATGAGATACTAAATATAGAAAATAATTTTTTTTTGTTTGTCCAACAAAATAACTGACAATGGCTGGATCAGATGATGATAATGCTGATTATAAGGTTTTGAGAATGCATTAGAGCAGTGTTTTTAACGCCCCTGGCTGAAATAGAAATACCAAACAAATACTGGCCATAGGAAGAAAAGGAATTCTGAAAAAGAAAGAAATTGGTTAATATCAAATATAGATTTAAGTGCCTGACAGCCTTTTTTGGAGATGTTTCTCCAAAGTTTAGCCATGCACAGAAGTGAAATTTGGATAATAAACACGTCAGATATGATGAGAATAGAAGTTTTTGAAATATGGTGCTACAGAAGAATGTTGAAAATTAGAGAGGTAGATTGTATTACTAATGAAGAGATACCGAATCAAGGGAGAAAACAAGTTTATGTTGGAACTTAACTAAAAGAATGGATGTATCCTATAGTAATGGAAGGAAATGTGAGAGGTAGAAATCATAGAGGGAGACAAGGCTTGACTACAGTATGTATGTTCAAATGAATGTAGGTTATGTTAGCTATGCTAATATGAAGACATTTGCTCAGTACTGACTGGCATGCAGTGCTACATCAAATCTGCCTTTGGACTGAAACCAACAGCAACAACAACTACAACAACATGAAAAGTCCCACAGATCTTGAAAATATCTTTCTTTCATCCCCGTTTATGATGAACACCTTCGGGGGGTGGAAAAGGGTCATAAGGTTCAATGTACATCCAATGCACATCTTGACCCACTACTCTATGAAGTGAATTTTCATTGCCATTTACAACTAGGCTAAACCTGTTTTTGCAATTCACGCATAATTTGGCTCTTGTCATATGTCACTATTATCCCTACTGTCTGAAAGTAGAATATTGTTGCACATCCTCTTCAATAGTAGAAACCACAATCCATAAGGGGTGAGCTGAGCACAAAAAAATCTCTGTACACTACAACTGTACTGTTAATGATCTGTGTGGGTTGTGTAAAATAATGAAAAGTATTCCATCTGTGCAGATGGCTTATGTGGAGTGCCTCCTCTCATAATAGTATAATATGAAGAAGAGCCATGTCTGGTACATTTTTGCTATCAGCAACTTAATTCATATTACTACTTGACAACAAGAATCAATCATGGATTTTATACCATTTGATGGCATTGTTTCTACATCACCTTGTATGCTGTTGTAAATACTTTGTGAAACATGAACATCTGTTGACCAAAACTGGTTATATAGAAAGAAATTTTTATCACAAGGTCTTGGTAGTGAATCATGTTTTACAACTAGACACTACAGTGAGCTCCAGGTCCATAGTATGATACCCAACAATACAGCATTCATCTCAGAAGCTTCCTTATTTGTCAGATGAAAGGTGCATACATGCAGCAGCTATTTTGTACTAAACTCCACAGGCATAAAATGCCAGTACACAAATAAATTTCCACCATTTGAAACTGTAATTGTTTAAATTACATCAACACAAGTAACATCTTGCACAAGTGTAATAAATACACTGAGTCATGCCCCTAAGATTAACTTTATAGGGTAACAAAGATTTCCGTAATAGTACTACTGCCTTGCAGATTCATGTGTTAGAACAAGTATGTTGTACATAATGGATGGAGTTATCTTTATTGAGGGCAGGAGGGGTGAGGGAGAGGGGGGGGAGAGAGAGAGAGAGAGAGAGAGAGAGAGAGAGAGAGAGAGAGAGAGAGAGAGAGAACTGTGCTTGTTTTAGGGACAAATAGATTTTAATCAAGTGATTCATTTTAATTCGGTAGCATTAAAGGAAGAATCACGGAACCAGTGGAATCTGATATGTAGCTAAAACTAGAAAAATCATAGAGAAGCTAGATGTTCACAGAAAATAATAGGAACAATGGTAGAAGCTCACAAAATTGTGGCTGTAAAAGTATAAAAATAATCGAAATTCCTGGATGGAAAATTACACAAATAAGGGAAAGGTCACCACTCACCTATATCAGATTGATGTGTGGTGCACAGAAACATGTAACAGAAAACAGCATTCACACTAGATTTCAAGTTCTTGCTCTTTTTCTAGTAAAAATAGAAACATTCAGACACACAAACACACAGACACCTAAATGTACACTCCCGCAGTCCCAGTGAGGCTGATTATTGATTATCAATTATCGGGAGCTGGTGGGCAGTGGGTCGGCTGCACAAAAAGGTGAGAGGAGTTTAGAGGGTAGAGCATATAAGACATGGGAGGAAGAAGATGAGATGGGAGGGGATGAAAGGAGAGGTAGGTGGAGGGAATGAAAGGAGAGGTAGATGAAGATGATGAAGGAGACAAGGAGGGAAGAGAGAAAGGGAGAGGAGGGAAAAGGGAGGAGGGAGACGGGGAGTGGGGGAGTGAAAGAATGCTACATGGATTGGGGGGGGGGGGGGAGGAGGAGTTGGAGAAGACAGTACAAGATCTGGACAGGAAGTGAGTGGTGTGGATGGTAAGAAGAGAGAAGGGGAAAGGCGGTGTGAGGCAGTGAGAAACAAGTTAATTGAGGCTTATGCCAGGAGGGTTGCAAGAGTGCAAACTATGCTGGAGAGACAATTATCATCTGCATAGTTCAGAGAAACTTGTGCTGGGAGGGAGTACCCAAACAGCTCACATAGTGAAGCAGCTGTTGAAGTCATTTGTGTTGTGGAGCACTGCACATCCAGCACAGGGATGGTCAAGTTTGTGGTTTGCCACAGTTCAGAAGTGGCCACTCATGCGAGCAGACAGGTGATTACTTGTCAGAGCCACATAGAATGTTGTATAGTAACTGCACAATAGCTGACATATAACATGGCTGCTTTCACACGTCCCTCCATTTTATTGAGTAGTGAAACTATACTCAGGCTCGTTCACTACCTATTTTTCACATGGCTCATCTGCAAAGGAGGTTTTTATAAGATTTAAATACTTAAAGCTAAATACATTATAAAATTTTATACACATTTATCACCACAATTTTGTAATTCATTGCAATCAAAAGAAAGACAAAACACTATGCAACGGAACTACAATGCCCATCAAAACACAAAACAAGTATTTTCCAGTCTATTTTGCCCAACAAATTATTCCTGCTGCTGTGCTTTAAATTTAAATTACTAACTACTTGGAAGAACTCCATATTATCCCCTTTTACCTTACAGTAGGACAGGCCTGTGATTGGACTGGTTGCACCAATATGTTGGTGGGCCACCATCATTCAGAATCCATGAGTAGGGTCCACTCTTACAGTTTACTCATAGTTCCTCATAACACTGACCTAATTCATTACCACACAGCATGGCCAGACTTGCTGCCAGTGTTCCGTACATGGGACCACCTTTTGCTCGTCGTTATAGCACTCTAATTTGCTGCTCAAGAAGGCGAGTTATTCCTGTCAACTACAGTGTACCAATAAATGAAAATAAAATTAGCAAATAAAATGTACAAAATATGTGGAATGTCACAACACCACTAACGTTTCCCAGAAACTGGCAACAATTTCTGTTAAAGTTTTGCATTATGAACAGTTTTATTTAATGACTTCAATGACATTTAAATATCTTTTTCTTCCCAGACACAGATTGTTTTGGATTCTTTGTCATAATGGAAATTTATTGTTGTTGTTAAGCATTGTTCTGTAGACCTCTAATAAAGCATTGTGTTTTTTTTTTTTTAATCTACGAAAAACTTGTGTCATTCCTAAATAACCAAACAGGTTATGGGCCCAGATGTGCAACTGTGTAAATGTTTAAAGAAACTAAATAAATACAAGTTGTAAGTTTCACATGTAAATGAATTGTAAATTTTGAAATCTGCATATTGTGACTTTTGTATGTCAGTGTAACTTTTGGAGTGAAGTTCGACTATGGATCTGACAAGAGTAATAAGTATTGGTTTACTGGAAGGGCAACCAAATTCGAATACATGGAAATACAATGCAAATGTCTGTCTAGGTAGTATTCTTGGACTGCTTGATCTTATTGAAGGTAGGTTAGTTAAATCTATAGAATATGTAGAAGATCTACTGCTCAAGTAAAAGTGAAATATAAGAACACACTAAATAATTGTCTTAAGACTGACAGCAAAGCTACAATTGTATTGACCACAAATATAACAGAAAAAACATTGCAGAAAATAATGCATCAAAAAGATGGGCAGAATTGCATAAATTATTTGATGATGTTTCTGAAGATAAAGTTTATGACCTTTGTTTATGATTTTTTGACATGTGAAAAATTCTAGTGGTGATGTAGAAACTCATATATCAAAGTTGAAAAATGTGTGGAATGATTTGAAGCAGGAAATGGCCAAAGATGCATAAAATAATCCAGAATTACCTGATTTATTTCTGATCACTAAAATTTTAGGCATGCTACCAGATGAGCATTTTCATTTAAATCATGTTGGATGCTTATGTTGAAAAGTGATAGGTGTTGATAATGTGACAACTCAACTATGTGCACATGAGAAAGCTTTGTCGAGTTAAGGAGGAGATTTTACATCTCAAGTAACTCATTGAAAAAGTCTTCTAAACAACCACAGCAGAAAAAGGAAGTTGTCTGTCATTACTGTAAGAAATCAAATCATGTTATCAAAAAATTCTGGATGGGGATTGCATGTGATTAACCACAAAAGCCTCAGAACAGTGATGTGTTGGACACTGCTGAACTTCAAATATGAACATGGTTCTCTTCGCTGAAACATTTGTTGTTATGTCATCTGAGTGTGATACTCATTGCTGGTTTGTGCAAGTTACTCATAGCTGGTTTGTACAAGTCATATCCCCAATACTGGAAATTATTTCAAGAAATTTTAACCATTTTCTATGACACATACAGTTACATCAGCATATAGTGATAATGTTGATGCTATTGGCAAGGGCACAATAGAAATGGAAGCAGCAGTGAATGAAAGTGCCACAAAATCACTGTGAGTGATGTATGGTACATACTAAAAATTAAAAAGAAACTGTCGTGCGTCGTAGCAGTGCAGCACAAGACAACAATCCAAAAAGTACGTTTTTGTCCGTAACAGAAAGGTGTCATTTTAAAATTGGTGAAGTCATAAACTAGATAGCCTTTCATTTTCGTTATGGAAGACTGTTTAGATTAATGTCGTGAAGATTTCCTGTGGAAGGAAATGAAATAAGTCAATAAAATTTACCACAATTGTACCTTGAAAGCTTTGGACATCAAACTAAGTGACATGTCAAGTTGTTAATCTCCAAGATCTTAGGCATAAACATGGGACTGGACTCTGAGCTCTCTGAAGACTATATTTATGGTAGGACATCAACTTCCACTTGGCATCCGTTAAGAGAGCTTCTGAACTGGGAGAGCAGATTCATGCGTATGTCGTGGTCCTTTTGAAAGTTCTTGCTGGAGTCTTCTTCTTGTTGTCAGTAGACAATGAGGAAGAGTAGAAGCTAGAAATAGTAATGAGGCTTTAATAGATGCAGTAAGATATATGCTTGACTTTTGAAAGGCACTTGACTCAGTATCACGTCCACACTTATTATTGAAAGTGTGATAGTATGGGGTACCAAGCAATATTTGTGACTGAACAGAGGATTTCTTGATAAGGGGGATGTAGCATGATAGGAACCTTGTTGTTCATATTGTGTATCAATAATTTTGCTGTCAATATTAATATAAATCTTAGACTTCTGCAGATAATGCAGTTATCTATGATGAAGCACTGCTTGAAAAGAGCTGTGTAATGACGCTTAACAAATCAAAATATGTAAAGTTTGGCAACTTGGTTGAATGTTCAGAAAAGTCAAACTGTGGATGTCAGAAAATGAATAAAAAAAATAAAAAAGCAATTATCCTATGACTAAAATATTAATGAGTCACATTTGGAATAGTCAACTAATACAAATACCTGGGTGTAACAGTTTATTAGCATATTAAATGCTACAGTCACACAGGCTCAGTTGTACATAAAGTGGTTGCCAAACTTCTATTAATAGGACACTAGTCAACAAAAGACACAGTCAACAAAATATTGCCTACAGACACACTGCTTAAATGTGTGCAACACATACCAATTATGGCTAACAGAGAATATTGAATGTGTACAAAGAAGGGTGGTAAAGTTGGTCAGAGGTTTGTTTGACTGAAAATAAGAATATACTACAAGCCTCTCCATATTATTCTTGTAGGGACTATGAAGACAACATTATATGAATTACAGTATGGAGTATGCAACAGGCATTTAACTCTCACATCACCAGGTGGGAGGGTGGGTACTTGACACCCACCTTTTGAAAATATTATAATCTAGTCAGTCTTTTTAGATTTTAAAATTTTGAAAAAGGTATTGTTTTTAATGAAGATCAGATTAGATTAGATTAGTTTACATTCCATAGATCCGTGCCGAGGAGATCCTCATGGATGTGGAACATGTCAAATTTTTTTATATTTTTTAAATTTTTTTTAAAGCTGAAATAACAATACTAATAGTATGAATATATACATCATTTGTTTCTATTAAAAAATTCGTCAATGGAGTAGAAGGAGTTGGCCACTAGTAAGTATTTCAGGCTCCTTTTAAACTGATCTTTATTTGTAACTAAATTTTTTATGTTTACTGGCAAATTATTGAAGATGAGTGTTCCTGAGTAGTGGACCCCTTTTTGAACAAAAGTAAGTGCTTTTAAGTCCTTGTGCAGATCATTTTTGTCTTTAGGACAAATTTCATTAATGAGTAAATATACTGAGAGGCAGTAGTTAGTATACCCAGTTCTTTGAAGAGGTTTCTACAGGACGTCTGTGAATTTACTCCACAAATCATACATATTACACGCTTTTGGACTCTGAAAACTTTTGTTTGACTTGAAGAGTTACCCCAAAATATTATACCACATGACATTATGGAATGAAAGTAGGCAAAGTATGCAAGCTTTTTCATTTTTATGTCGCCTATGTATGCTAACACTCGAATTGCAAATACAGATTTGTTAAGGCGTTTCTGCAGTTCTATGGTATGCTCTTCCCAACTGAATTTATTATCAAGTTGTAATCCCAGGAATTTAAGACTGTCAACCTCTTATATCTGCTCTTCTTCATACTCTATGCGTATGCTGGGAGGAAACCTCTTACAGGTTCTAAATTGCATATAGTGAGTCTTTTCGAAGTTTAATGTCAGTGAGTTGGCTTTAAACCATTTATTACTATCCATGAAAATATCATTAGCAGATCTTTCTAGAACTACACTTGGCATACTATTTATTGCAATACTTGTGTCATCTGCAAACAAAACGAACTCTGCTTCTGGCAGTGTAACTGATGAGAGATCATTAATGTACACAAGAAAAAGCAATGGCCCTAAGATGGATCCTTGTGGGACACCACATGTAATTTCTTCCCATTCTGATGATGACTGATGACTTAATTCACTAGTCCCTTGCACTGACACCCTTTGTTTCCTGTTAGTGAGGTATGACTTAAACCATTTTGCAGCACTGCCCGTGACACCATAGAATTCTAATTTACTTAAAAGGATGTTGTGGTTCACACAATCAAATGCCTTTGACAAATCACAGAAAATACCTGCTGCTTGTAATTTGTTATTTAATGAATTAAGTACATTTTCACTGTAGGTGTAAATAGTGAAATGAATTGTTCTACCAGATTCGAGAGATGTTTTACATTTTTAGTTAAACCAAAAAAGTAAGTTTTAGTAGTACAAGTCACTTCAACCACTGAATGTCACATTCTATATTTGCAGGTTCAGAACTTTATCTACGTATCAGTATTTTTTTAAAAAAGTTTTGTGAGTATAACTTAACAAAAATTAATGAAATTCAAATTTTAAAATTTTTTTGTGGTTGCCATAGTACAGACGGTAGTTCACACTATTGAAAGTGCCTTGTTATTGCTAAAAGTATGATAAACAACATTTTCAGTTTATGGACCTAATTACACATCATTACCCCTTCAAAAAATATGTGTTTAATTTAATTCAACAACAATTAACAAATTTTCCTTTTTCAAAGATTTTTTTTTTTTAGTGTGGGCATAAAATACCTTTCTTCTCTCCCCTTGGTAATGTACATTATGGAAAATGCATTCATACTGCTAGATTCAAGTAATCATCCTTCCAACACTTTGTAAGTAAGTGGAATGGAAGAAAACCTAATAGATAAAATGATGGAAAGTACCCCCTGCCATGCACTTCACAGTGGTTTGCAGAGGGTAAATGTAGATGTAGGTACCAATATTGACAACACAGAGAATTTGTAAGGATAAATGTAAAAAATTTATGATGTTCAATATTTGAAAAATATTGACTTAAGTTTCTCATATTGGCATGTTTTACCACAACTGGAATCAAGGAAGTTTACAGGATTTATTCTTGCAGAAACAAGTCGTGATTTTCTTAAACTAATAAAATATATAATATGTGGATTAATTTTTAATTGCAGCTGCAAAATTGAATTATTGGAAAGAATACTAGAAGATTTTAGGAAACCCAGAGAGACAGCAAGTTTAAAGATGTCCACATTTGATAGGCAGGAGTTAAATTTTCTGGAGCATGTCATCATCCCAGAAGTAAATTTGATCCAATGAAAATAAAGTAAGGGTGGTAACGAATTTTTCAATATCTCAAACTAAAAAGAAATAAAAGAATTTCTTGGGTAGCATATTTATTACATTAAATTTGGGTCAAATCATGTCCTAAAAAGTGAAGCTATGTGCAGTTTATACAGTTTACAAAGGAAAAATTCTGGATGGGAATCAGAATGTCAAAAATATTCTGAGGCAATCAAAATTAAGTGAAGCTGACATGTTATGCCATCCAAACATGATGAAAATTTTGTGGGGGCAACATAAATGCTGGAACTGGAGCTTCTTTAATTTAAGTCTATGCATGAACCAAGGACTGAAGACACAACCCAATTGGTTTTGTAAGACAAATGTTAATAGTTTGAGAAAAAGTTTATTTATGGAACTTGAAGACTTCATCACAGTTTGGGCATTCAAACATTTTCATTCTTATCTTGCCAGATATCAAACAGAAGTATAAAGTTCATAGAGTCCCAAGGTCTTTGTTGAACTATAAACTATTACATGACACAATCATATTACGCTCATTCATTAAAATAAAAAATACTATCATTGATTGAGAAAAAGACTAGAAGGAGCTCCATTAAATACTGCAGCAAAGAACTAAGTTATCTGGATGTATATATAGGTCTGAATGCAGAACATGTTTGAAAATGAAGTGTTTTTTTTTTTTTTTTTCGAATGTAATATAAAGTGACAAATAATTTGTATTTTTGCAGATGTAACGTAGAAAAAATGAGAAATAATTTGTATAGATTGCTTCATCAGGAAAGAGGGAAGGAGAGGGAAAGACGAAAGGATGTGGGTTTTAAGGGAGAGGATAAGGAGTCATTCCAATCCCGGGATCGGAAAGACTTACCTTAGGGGGAAAAAAGGACAGGTATACACTCGCACACACACCCATATCCAACCATGGCTGCTTGTGTCTGTGTATGTGTGATTGGATATGGGTGTGTGTGCGAGTGTATACCTGTCCTTTTTTCCCCCTAAGGTAAGTATTTCCCCTCCTGGGATTGGAATGACTCCTTACCCTCTCCCTTAAAACCCACATCCTTTCGTCTTTCCCTCTCCTTCCCTCTTTCCTGATGAGGCAACAGTTTGTTGCGAAAGCTTGAATTTTGTGTGTTTGTTTGTGTGTCTATCGACCTGCCAGCGCTTTTGTTTGGTAAGTCTCATCATCTTTGTTTTTATATAGGTTGCAAACAGGCAGAATGAAAAAGTCTTCTACACATTTAGGTTTTCATACAAAAAAGATGTTCTTCAGAAACAGAAAAGACACACACACAGGCATAACTCAAACTCACATGGCCACTGTCTATGACTAACATGGCCACAGCTGCTGGAACAATGGGGAGCAGCAAGTTATTCTTTTCTACACATCAAGGTAGACTATTAAATGCAGTGGGAAGATTAACAGCGACAGTTTGATAAAGAACATTACTTCTCCTGAGTTCAGTGGAAAAATTTCACAAAGAAAAATGACAACTAGCAATTCATAATCTCAAAATTTCATCCAGAAGCCAACCAAACAGGAACACTCCATGAGTTAACTTGATGTTTGCATTATATGTATCCAGAACGTAAAATATCTAGTTTTACAATACTGAAGAGTTTGAGGACATAATGTATCAACTTCCACATCTGTCAATCAACTCTATGCCACACCAATTGCTTTCCAAGAAAAAGAAAAAAAAGCTGCGACAGACAATTACCCAGATACATGTTAGTCAATCTGCAGACAGGAGAAAGTAAATTAAGGCTTCACTAATTTAACAGCAAAGGCAGTGCAGAGGAAGTTATAACACAGTAAAGATGTAACACGGAAGACAGCGTCCACTGCAAAAGACACACTATTCAATGTCATCACTGATTTCCAAAAAGATAAAAAAAAGAAAAAAAAACAGCATTCGCATTTAGGACCATAAGTGATAGCAATAATCCACAAAGAAAAGCATATTTCTTGTGCCTTCCAAACTGACACAAAAATAAAATGACTTAAGTGTTACTATGACTGAAAGAAATGTTACAGGTAAAATATCTAAAGATAAAAATCAAAAACTACTCACCATGCAGCAGCAGGAGGAAACACATATAAAGGTACTGAAATCTGCAGGCTTTCAGGGCCAGTGATTCCTTTGACAAAAGGGTTGAAGTGAAAAGAGGGATGAAGGGAAAAGATTAATGAGACGTAGCAAATGAGGAGAGTTGAGCAAAGCTGCCCAGAACCTTGGGCCAGGTGAGACTTGCCAAATGGGATAAGAAGGAAAGAATGATCATTGGGTACTGCATCAGATGAGACTTGTAAACCTGAGAGCTTGTGGGTGGAAGATTTAGTAATATACAAGACAGAGATTAGCAACAACTCACCATGAGCAAGTTAATGTGTGGAAAGTTATGTTTGTGTTATGTGCGAGAGGAGGGAGCGGGTGAGGGCTAGGTAAAATAGGCAGGCCAGAAAATAAGAGACAGACAAAACCAAACAGCAGTGAACAAAAGAACAGTTACTGAGAAAAAATCCTGAGACCAAAGAAATTAATGTAAATTAAGGCCAGGTGGTGGTAAGAACCAAAGACATTTGTAACACAAATTCCCACCTGTGGAGTTCTGAGAAACTGGTGTCTGGGGGAAGAATGCAGATGGCATGTATGGTGAAACAGGCACATCTATTATATAGTAGAGCATGCTCTGCAACAGGATATTGTGTGTTTGCAGTATACACCCTCCGCCTATGTCCATTCATACAAACTGATAACATGGTGATAGCCATGTCAATTTAAAAGGCCAAACAGAGTTAAGTTGCTGAATGTTGCTTATACAAAGTCAAACCCCAATTCACCCCATAAGCAGAGGCAGCCTCTAGGGTAGTGTCACTCTGCCACAGCACCTCTTGTATGACAAAAGAAAGGAAGAGAAGTTTATATGAACGGCAGATAACGTACTGTTTCCAAGAATATGTTCTGTGACTTCAAGAGGTGGGTTTAGCAGTACGTGCACGCTGTTCTGGTAGTTTTCTGAAGCTTGTAGTCTGCTCTAGATTGACACTTTCTATGCCCGTGTGGCGCCAATGAGGTCGACACCAGAATCGATCTGAGTATTGTCTTTGAACTAAGCTAAACATTATCTTTGTGCAGTGCTGCCATGTCAGTTCTGTGTAAGCCTTGCTTGTGTAAAGAAGTGAATAAATGAACTATTGCAAAATAGGAGTATTGTTTGGTGTGACCGACCCCAACTTCTACCTCACTGGTGACCCCGAGTTGTAACGCCTGCTGTTTTCACCGTTTTACTGTGTCTGCGGCCTCCGCGTTGGTTATGTTCACGTGTATTACTTTGACACAGCATTCGAACAATGACTTCGGCCCAATGCCTAACATCGGATTTTGTGATCGACATGCATCGTGTTGCGGGAGATGTACACCTGCCAGGACTGCAACACGATGCCTCTCACTCGACGATTATGCCGATTTTGCCGGATGTTTTCGAGCCTGGAACAATAAGTGAGGTTAGGAGTGTGCATGACTCCAGCTATCTGATGCCTTTGCTCCCACCACATGTGCCCTCCCTCATCGACGGTGCAGTTACTTCTTACGGATCTCCGTGCAGTGCAGGACCAATGCCGATTTCTGCAAATGCTTCGTTGGACAACTTACTACCGCCAGGACAATGATTTGCCACACCGCAATCCGTGCAGTACCACGCAGATTCCTGCCACGTGCCCAGAACTGCTTTGTTCACAGGTCAACATCATCAGCATCTGACCATGCCCGCACCTGCCTTGGTTAAGCATCAGCACAAGCCTTCCTGCTTCAATACCTCGGCCTGCAACAGGAACAATAACTTGTTATCTGTGCCTGACCTCCATCTCCGTCCCACTGCTACGCCTCAGTGTTTTGTGCCATGACATTCACCTTATCTGCACACCGTTTTGAGTGGAGTGACTACAAACAGTGAAGATTCACACATTCCGTCCGACATTCAACATCATTTTCCACACTGTGTTTCTGGACAGCTGGCACCAGTCGAGCTTCCACTACCATTCTCAGCACATCCCAGTGCCTCATCTGCATTGGTCTTCTGTGACACATCAATCTGATCACAACTGCAATGTGTTGAGCTTCTGCAACCGCAATCGACACATTATGGTGTCTCACCCACGTCGGCCTTCCATGTCACGACGGATCCTGCTCAACCACAACGTGTCACCTTCATGCTGCCACCTGACCAGCTGTCATCGCCACATCCCCGGGAGGCACACTCTCCTGGAATACTACAGCAACAACATCTTGTTTCAGCCAGTGCCCCGGCGAATTCAACTCAACCTGTTCTTCCGCACATTCTACAATGCTTACCGACGCTGCCGCCGTTTAATCCCAACAGAGCAACAACCTGGTTTAACATTGTGGACAAAGTGTTCAACCATTACAAACTCGACAAGTCAGCCAGATTTCTGTGCCTCATCACCCACCTGCACGACCAGGAGGACTTGGTTGCTGACCTGGTTGATGCCCCGGACTCATCTAACCAGCACACTCTAGCCAAAGAGACAGTTCTACATTGGTTTGCATGCTCAACTGAGGCAGCAATACGGCAAGTGCTCCACGTTGAGCAACTAGGCAACAACAAACCTTCCCAACTCTAGAGACAGCTACGTGCCCTGGTCAGCACTGATCTACTCTCTGACACAGCTCTCCTCGCCATCTGGTCAGATAAACTATCTCCTCATATCCGCTTTGCTCAGGCTCAGAGGCCTCCCGAACCTGTCGAGTAAACAGTGACAATTGCTGACAAGCTACACGATGCATCACTGCTCTATTTTGCTGACAAGTCTCAGGTTCAGGCTTATTCTCCTGTGGCCGGACGCGGCCAGGGCCGCACTGTGCCGACCGTTCCGCTTGCTCCAGAAAACAGTAAACAAGCTACTGGGGCATCACCGGCTCCACCCACGGTCACGCCCCCTCCTGCAACTGAGCCTGCTGTGACCACTGAACCTCGGCCACTGCCACTGGCAACGAACATTCCAGAGGAAATGCAACCACAACACCCGTACTGTTACGTCCACACATGGTTTGGTGAGGCGGCATGGAACTGCAGACCACCCTGCTACTTCCCAAACGCCTCCTGCTGCGCACAACATGACAGGCACCCCCCCCCCCCCCCCCCCCCCCAGTGCTACATTCTGTCTGGGAACGACCAGATAATTGTGGACGACTTTACATTAAAGAAATTTCTTCGGGATAACTTTTCCTAGTGGACACAGGTGCCAATATTTCACTGCTGCCCACGTCCTTAGTGTCGTCGAACATCCGCCCTCATCATACTTCACTGGAAGCCGTGAATTCAATTAAACTACAATGCTCGGGTTCAACTTCACACGTCGTCTGACTCTCCACAAACTGCAAACTCGAGTGCAACTTTTTAGTGTGTGAAATTGACGAACCTATACTAGGCATTGACTTCTTACGACTTTCACTGGACCTAGTGTGAAACACCATGTTTCATACATGCTCATTTCTGTCGACGACGTTACAAGAAACCATGCATAAGAGCCTTCTTGAGCTTGAAAACGTCACTCGCCTATGCAAGGAAAACTTCGAGCTCTCCCTGCGGCTCCATGAAACTCAGCTCCAGCTCTCCGATGCAGCAAAGGAATTACAGACACTGCAGCAAGGACAAAGCAAGGTCAGTAAGTGGGCCAAATCTGCTTGCAGTCCCAGCAATCGAGCCTCCATGTGCTTACCTCCCACTACCCCTCGCAACTGTGCTATCAAGTCTACCAAACGTATACTGACAGTTCCACAGGACCACACCCCTCTAACACGGCAGCATTTGACACTCGGCCAGACACAAGTGCACATGAGCGACGAGCGTCATGTGTTCCCTAACTGACAGCTCCTACCCCTCCCCTCGCAGACAGCACCTCAAACTATGCAACTTCGGCTCCTGTGTGCCACCGTGCAACCGCCACTGACAACACAAACAGTGCACTCGTGCCTAGCGCTTTGCCTGCATCCGTGCTGCCACAGGCCGTGCCCTCGGACAATGGACTCACTAACGCATCACAAGCTCTACCGAGCTCACCTGACCACGGTGCCACTACTTCGGGCCGGCGGCCATCTTGGCACGTTGACTCCCGTCAGATCCGCCGAGTGGCTCCGAACACCACCACCACGTCTCGCCTGACCCGCCCGCCAAACATTATAAACAAACTGCCTCCCGTGCCGCCGGCAACATTTCCGTCATCACCACTGGCACGGTTCACATGCTTTGCCTCACGCCAGGCCCCCCGATCTTCAGTAAACCACGTCGACTTTGTCCCGAGCGCCTCTCCGACCTTAAAAAACAGATTTCTGAACTACTAAGCTCCGGCGTCACTGAACCCTCTGCCAGTAGAAGTTCTACGCCCATTCATATGACACCCTAGAAAGACGGGTCCTGGCGCATGTGCAGAGACTACCATTGACTAAACGCACGAACAATTATGGACACCTACCCCATACCCAGCATTGCAGACTTTACCAGTTCCCTCGCCAGTGCGACCACGTTCTCTGTCACTGATTGCAAACAGGCCTACCACCAGATCCCCATGGCTCCTGAAGACATCAAGAAGGCAGCAATCACCAACCCAATTGGATTATTTCAGTTTCGATTCATGCCCTTTGGTCTCCAAAACGCAACCCAGACCTGGCAATGCTTTATCAATGAAGTGCTATTCGAACTAAAATTCTGCTTTGCCTATCTTGATGACATTCTTGTGTTCAGCTCCTCCAACAAGGACAACATTCGACATGTGCAAACTGTTATGAACACTCTCGCGGCAGCAGGCATTGAGACCAACCAGGAAAAAATGCAGCTACATCAACCCGTTGACAATTTTCTTGGTTTTCAGATCTCTGCCGATGGCATTTCACTGCCCCCTGAGAAAGTACAAACAATACTAAACATACCCAGACCTTCATCATTCTAAGAGCTCCGGCGCTTTCTGGGGATGGATAATTATTTTCGCTGACATCTACCTCAGGCTGCAGAGATTCAGGCACCACTGATGGACGCCTTGGCAGGCACCAAGACTTCTGGATCTCGGCCCGTTCCATTGACCCCTGCTATGACTGCCTCTTTCACTGCCCTCAAAAATCTTCTTTCTGAGGCCTGCACCATCATGCATCCTCATCCCAAAGCACAGCTTTTCATCACCACAGATGTGAGCGATACTGCCATCGGCGCTGTCCTTAGCCAGACTGTCGACTGCCAAACTTCGCCTCTGCAGTTCTTCTCGCACAAGCTCACCAATGCACAACGGAAATATTCCGCGTTTGACAGGGAGTTGTTCGCGGTCTACAAAGTGATCAAGCATTTTAAGACTGACATTGAGGGATGCCCTTTCTATGTTTTAACAGACCACAAACACTTGGCTGTGACCATTACAAACCCGCCAGCTGACCCGCCTCCTCGCCGCTTCAGGTACATGGACTTCATATCTCAGTTCACCACCGATGTGAGATACATAAAGGGTGCTGACAATATAGTTGCTGATTCCTTTCATGAGTCGGCACCGTTCATTCGCTGTTAGACCTGCCTAACCTCCAACCTGCTGACGAGGACATGCAAAACCCGATTTAAGACCATACCTCTTCACTACACTTCGTCCGCACCACCTTCCAGGGCATTTCTGGTGAGATCTGGTGCGACGACAGTATGGGCACATTATGCCCCCTCATCCCAACCATGCTCCGTCGAACTGTCTTCAACACACTGCATAATTTAGCCCACCCCGGTGGGCTCACGACGCTCCGACCATTCCCTCCACGTCATACTTACACATTCAGTTGAGTGACTTCCAGCTCCAATCATCAAGCTCTTCTCAGACCTCACCCTCTACTCCAGTCTCATGCACTCCGTCGAGTGGCCACATGCTCCCCACATCGACCTTACCTACAATCACACCCTCACCACCGGGCCCTTCGCCGGTCCCTTCGACCTCTCCCCCATCGCCTGCCTCGCCCTGTCGAGGTTTCTCACACACCCCTATCTTGAACGTGCCTTCGCTCAAGGTGTTTGTACCTGTTCCCCTGGACATAATCCATGACATCTCTATAATACTATGCAATGATACACTGTTTGTCATGTGTTTCCCTTCATCCAGTGCTCATGACACAACCTCCACCATCCCCTGCCACCTGATAAAATGTGTTCCCCTCTCGCCCGACATCAACCTGGACATGCTTCTTGTGTTTGCCATGCCCTCTCGAGACATTGTCATCATCCTTCCGTTCCACCCACAAACCGCCAGCCCACCTGTCGCCGCACGACCGGCACACCCAGTACGACGCCCAGCGCACTTCAACGACTTCCAGGTTTGGTGACCGAAACTTCCTTCACGACATCTACCGACACAGCTCCCCAACGATGCTGTTGAGCTGACCATGGTCTGGCTCCCATGGAACACCCCTGCCGACGCCACAGACACCCCCCCTGCCTCTCAAGAGTGTTCCATACTGGGGGGGGGGGGGATGGGTGAAGGGGGTAAGTGGCGCCGATGAGGTCGACACCAGAATCGATCTGAGTATTGTCTTTAAGCTAAACATTATCTTTGTGCAGTGCCGCCATGTCAGTTCTGTGTAAGCCTTGCTTGTGTAAAGAGGTGAATAAATGAACTATTGCAAAATGGGAGTATTGTTTGGTGTAACCGACCCGAACTTCTCCCTCACCCGTAACCACTGTGCAAAAGGCTAGGGGTGTCGGTTTCTAAAGATTTCTTGGATTAGCACCAAGATTACTCTGACTCAGAGCTTTACATTGCATCTACTAAAGAGCAGTAGAGTACTGAACTTGCAGAGGCATGATTCTGCCCCCTGGTGACAAAGGTAGAATACTTTCCAGTCACAAACATCCAGAAATAATTCCTCACTGCAATGTCAAGACTGTTGATTTTTTAGGATAACAAAGTCCCTCAGTGCCACTAATTTAGAAACTATCAATTTGTGTGATAATATTAACCTTGACAAGGATATATCCTCTCATGATTGTACTAATGTATCATTTTTACATTATAATGTTGAGGGCTTGGGTAACAAAATCGATGTATTTGAGGCCTTAGTTACAGATCTAGCTCCACATGTAATCGTGGTTACAGAGCATCAAAAAGCTAACCATAATATTCAATGTTATAAAATACAGGAGTATAATCTTACATCATTTTTCTGTAGAACAGAACATAAAGGAGGAGGTGTTGCTACTTACGTAAGGAAATGTAACCTAATAATTTCTGTAGAAAAAGTATCATGGGTTAATGATTATTGTATTGAGAAAGACTTTGAAGCAGTGATAATTAAGTTAATGATTGTATCCGTCCCACTTCTGGTAATCTCAAGGTTTTCCTGGAAGCACTGGTTAGTGTATTGGGAAAGCTAAGCAAGGATGGCAATACATTAAATATTATAATGTTAGGAGACTTTAATATAAACACACTAAGCGACAGCCAGGAATGCAAAGGTTTACAAGACTGCATACGATCATATGATATTAAAGATCTACTTGGTCATGTGCCCACTAAAATAACTGAGTCAAGCAGCAGGTCCATAGATCATGTAATGACCAATTATGAAAATGTTGTGTCGGCACAGACTGTAAACGGGCACATATCTGATCATCTAGGACAATTGTTAGTGATTGGTTGTCTTAATAAACTTAAACAAAACATAAAATATGAGAATAGAAGATTATTTTCTGAATACAAAATCCCCTTGCTAAAGAAAACTTTGGGTCAAGAATCTTGGGAATCAGTTTATAGAGAAAGGGGAGTTGACAGCAAATGGGAAGTATTTGTAAAAATTTTAACTAGACATATTGATATTACTATCCCGGCAAAGAAGATCAGTGTAAATAAAAATAAGCCTCCACTAGTCAAAAGTGTAAAACTGGATGAAAAAACGAAAAAACTCAAAGAAGGAATGGAGTGCATGTATAAGCTACACAGAGAAACCAGTCTTGATTCATATAAAGAGGATTATAAAAAATAAAAATATGAGTATCGCAAGGAAGTAAGGAGAAGGAAAGTAGAACATATTAGTAAACAGATCAGAAGTTCTGACTGTGTCTCAAAGTCATGCTGGGCAATAGTTAGTGATATGAGGAACACTGATTCAAAAACTAAAATTAATAATATAGAGTTAAGTATACATAATGATAATTTTTCTGATCCTTATATAGTTAGCACTATATGTAATGATTACTTTGTAGATGCTATTGAAAATGATACTTGCATGAAACAGGAGAGGCAGTTTAAATATGATAATGAAAAGGAACGGGACTCTTGTAAGCTACCTACAGTAACCATCAAGGACGTAACACAGCTAACTGACAGCCTAAAAAATAAAAGATCAGCTGGATGGGATGAATTTTCTCCTTTTCTACTGAAAAAATGCAAGGGTGAAATAGCCAGACCATTAGTCCATCTAATAAATTGTGTACTTGAAGAAGGTGTGTTTCCGAAGAAACTGAAACTTGCTACAGTTAAACCTTAATATAAAAAAGGGGAAAGAAAACAACCACAGAACTACAGACCGGTTGCCTTAACCTCAGTGTTTGGTAAATTAATTGAAAAAATAATGCTAGAAATCTTAATTGAGCACTATAATATGAATAACTTAATAGGAGATTTTCAACACGGCTTTAGAAGTGGTCGGAGCACCATATCTGCAGCAGTACAGTTTGTACACTGTCTGATGGAGAAAATAAATGAGGGTTTCGAAACGGCTGGAGTGTTCTTAGATCTTTCCAAAGCGTTAGAAGGAGTCCATCATGGCGCTCTTTTAAGTAAACTTGCTTATAATGGTGTCCGTAGGACACTGTTGCTTTTAATAGAAACTTACCTTAAAGATAGACAACAATGCACAGAAGTGGTGTATGATAATGGAGAGGTAATCGAAAAAATAAAATCAAAGATAAGAAATATAAATTTTGGTGTGCCACAAGGCTCTATCTTGGGCCCCTTCTTGTTTATTTGCTACGTGAATGATTTCCCAAAAGTATTAGACACCAGTCATCGTATTACTATGTATGCTGATGACACCTCTGGGGTTTGCTGGGCATGTAGTAATAATGAATACAGTCAGAGAGAGTCCCTTTAGTCAACCATAGTGCCTTTAGTGAATTAGCAGTCTAGTTAAAGGTTGATTGACTCTCTTCAGTAAATTGATTCCTTAGGATGGATAGGATGTGTGACAGCTGTGTATGGACACAGGAGGAGCTGGCCACTGTTCGCAAACAGCTGAGCGTGTTGATGGCCGCGGTCAGCCATCTTCAGGCTGCTGTCTCGGAGTGTAGCGGCAGTGGGGAGTCTCGTGCGTTGCAAGGTACACCCCAGCTGTTACATGCTTCACCCACTGTCCGTGCTGTCGAGACATCTTCGCGGGTACCGGGCGCGGTTGGGCCACCCTCTCCCCATGGGGAGTGGCGGGTTCAGCGGCGTTCGTGGCACACGAGGCGGAGGGTCAATGTGGAGGCTGGGTGTGTGGCATCGCCCACCCTGCCTGTGAGTGGACATGTGGCTGCTCCTTCAGCAAGGTCCGAGCAGGCACACTGGGGGAGGAGTTTATTAGTTATTGGGAGCTCCAACGTTAGGCGGGTGATGGAGCCCCTTAGGGAAATAGCGGGAAGGTCAGGGAAGAAGGCCAGTGTTCACTCTGTCTGCTTGCCGGGGGATCTCATCCGAGATGTGGAGGAGGCTCTGCCGGCAGCGATAGAGAGCACTGGGTGCACCCGACTGCAAATTGTTGCTCATGTCAGCACCAATGACTCCTGCCATCTGTGTTCAGAGGTCATCCTCAGTTCGTACAGGCGGTTGGCGGAATTGGTGAAGGCGGAGAGCCTCGCTCGCGGGGTGGAATCAGAGCTAACTATTTGTAGTATCGTTCCCAGAACCGATCGCGGTCCTCTGGTTTGGAGCCGAGTGGAAGGCTTAAATGTAGGGTCCCCCTGAATAGGTCAGGCGTGCACTACACGCCGGAAGCGGCTACAAGGGTAGCGGAGTACGTGTGGAGTGCACATAGGGGTTTTTTAAGTTAGAGAATCGCCTCCCTAGGCCCAACAAGATGCCTCCTGAGACGCGGCAACATAGGAGTAGGCAAAATGCAACAGGGAATAACAATATTAATGTGCTAATAGTAAACTGCAGGAGCATCTATAGAAAGGTCCCAGAACTGCTCTCATTAATAAACGGTCACAACGCCCATATAGTACTAGGGACAGAAAGTTGGCTGAAACCAGATGTAAACAGTAATGAAATCCTAAACTCAGATTGGAATGTATACCGCAGAGACAGGCTGGACAGTGAAGGGGGAGGCGTGCTTATAGCGATAAGAAGTGCAATAGTATCGAAGGAAATTGACGGAGATCCGAAATGTGAAATGATTTGCGTGAAGGTCACGGTTAAAGCAGGCTCAGACATGGTAATTGGATGTCTCTATATGCCCCCTGGCTTAGCAGCTGTTGTGGCTGAGCACCTGAAGGATAATTTGGAAAATATTTCGAGCAGATTTCCCCACAATGTTATAGTTCTGGGTGGAGATTTTAATTTGCCGGATATAGACTGGGAGACTCAAACGTTCATAACGGGTGGCAGGGACAAAGTATTCAGTGAAATTTTTTTAAGTGCTTTATCTGAAAACAACCTTGAGCAGTTAAACAGAAAACCGACTCGTGGCGATAACATATTAGACCTTCTGGTGACAAACAGACCCGAACTATTTGAAAAAGTTAACGCAGAACAGGGAATCAGCGATCATAAAGTGGTTACGGCATCGATGATTTCAGCCATAAATAGAAATATTAAAAAGGGTAGGAAGATTTTTCTGTTTAGAAAAAGTGACAAAAAGCGGATTTCAGAGTACCTGTTGGCTCAACACAAAAGTTTTGTCTCAAGTACAGATAGTGTTGAGGATCAGTGGACAAAGTTCAAAACCATCGTACATTATGCGTTAGATGAGTATGTGCCAAGCAAGATCGTAAGAGATGGAAAAGAGCCATCGTGGTACAACAACCGAGTTAGAAAACTGCTGCGGAAGCAAAGGGAACATCACAGCAAACATAAACATAGCCAAAGCCTTACAGACAAACAAAAATTATGCAAAGTGAAATGTAGCGTGAGGAGGGCTATGCGAGACGCATTCAATGAATTCGAAAGTAAAGTTCTATGTACTGACTTGGCAGAAAATCCTAAGAAATTTTGGTCTTATGTCAAAGCGGTAGGGGGACCAAAACAAAATGTCCAGACACTCTGTGACCAAAATGTACTGAAACAGAGGATGACAGACTAAAGCCCAAAATACTAAATGTGTTTTTTCCAAAGGTGTTTCACAGAGGAAGACTGCACTGTAGTTCCTTCTCTAGATTGTCGCAAAGATGACAAAATGGTAGATACCGAAATAGACGACAGAGGGATAGAGAAACAATTAAAATCGCTCAAAAGAGGAAAGGCCTCTGTACCTGATGGGATACCAGTTCGATTTTACACAGAGTACGCGGAGGAACTTGCCTCCCTTCTTGCAGCGGTGTACCGTGGGTCTCTAGAAGAGCGTAGCATTCCAAAGGATTGGAAAAGGGCACAGGTCATCCCCGTTTTCAAGAAGGGACATCGAACAGATGTGCAGAACTATTGACCTATATCTCTAACGTCGATCAGTTGTAGAATTTTGGAACACGTATTGTGTTCGAGTATAATGACTTTTCTGGAGACTAGAAATCTACTTTGTAGGAATCAGCATGGGTTTCGAAAAAGACGGTCATGTGAAACCCAGCTCGCGCTATTCATCCACGAGACTCAGAGGGTCATAGACACGGGTTCACAGGTAGATGCCGTGTTTCTTGACTTCCACAAGGCGTTCGATACAGTTCCCCACAATCGTTTAATGAACAAAGTAAGAGCATATGGACTATCAGTCCAATTGTGTGATTGGATTGAAGAGTTCCTAGATAACAGAACGCAGCATGTCATTATCAATGGAGAGAAGTCTTCCGAAGTAAGAGTGGTTTCAGGTGTGCCACAGGGGAGTGTCATAGGACCGTTGCTATTCACAATATACATAAATGACCTTGTGGATGACATCGGAAGTTCACTGAGGCTTTTTGCAGATGATGCTGTGGTGTATCAAGAGGTTGTAACAATGGAAAATTGTACTGAAATGCAGGATGATCTGCAGCGAATTGACACATGGTGCAGGGAATGGCAATTGAATCTCAATGTAGACAAGTGTAATGTGCTGCGAATACACAGAAAGATTGATCCTTTATCATTTAGCTACAAAATAGCAGGTCAGCAACTGGAAGCAGTTAATACCATAAATTATCTGGGAGTATGCATTAGGAGTGATTTAAAATGGAATGATCATATAATGTTGATCGTCGGTAAAGCAGATGCCAGACTGAGATTCATTGGAAGAATCCTAAGGAAATGCAATTCGAAAACAAAGGAAGTAGGTTACAGTACGCTTGTTTGCCCACTGCTCGAATACTGCTCAGCAGTGTGGGATCTGTACCAGATAGGGTTTATAGAAGATATAGAGAAGATCCAATGGAGAGCAGCACACTTCGTTATAGGATCATTTAGTAATCGTGAAAGCATTACGGAGATGATAGATAAACTCCAGTGGAAGACTCTGCAGGAGAGACGCTCAGTAGCTCGGTACGGGCTTTTGTCAAAGTTTTGAGAACATACCTTCACCGAAGAGTCAAGCAGTATATTGCTCCCTCCTACATATATCTCGCGAAGAGACCATGAGAATAAAATCAGAGAGATTAGAGCCCACACAGAGGCATACTGACTATCCTTCTTTCCATGAACAATACGAGACTGGAATAGAAGGGAGAACCGATAGAGGTACTCAAGGTACCCTCCGCCACACACCGTCAGGTGGCTTGCGGAGTATGGATGTAGATGTAGATGTAGATGTAGATGACCTAAATTCAGTGGTACAGAATTTTGTTGTTAAAGCCCAAACACATTTTGAAAAAGAAAACCTGAGGGTCAATATTAACAAAACTAATTTAATTTATTTTAAGACAAGTGGCTCAAATAAAAATATTCTAGTAAATGAGGACATTCAGGAAAATACCTGTTCAGAATATAAATTTCTGGGGATATATATAGATGACAGACTTTCGTGGAATCAGCAAATAGATCATGTCTGTGGTAAAATAACATCTAGTCTGTATTTACTAAGGAGATTAGTTCAATATTTAGATACTGAAGCAATAAAAATAGCGTATTTTGGGTTGGTGTATCCCCATCTATCTTATGGAATTGTATTGTGGGGTGGGTGTAGCCAATACAATATAAAAAGGGTATTTGTATTGCAGAAAAGAATAATAAGAACTATGGCAAAAGTAAGACCCAGAACTTCATGTAAAAACCTGTTTATTAAGTTTAATATTATGACTATCTATGTAGTATATATGTTTCAATCAATATTATTAGTGTAAAAAGACAAAAAAGTGACAAACAGGAATATGGAAATCCGTGATTACAATACAAGACAAAAATCAGACTTTCATATGGTGAGCAGATGATCGAATCTAACAACAAATACCCCATTTATTAAGGGAGCAATATTTTATAATTCTCTGCCAAACAACCTGAAACATCTTTCTGGTAGAATTTTTAAAAATGAGTTTAAAAAATGGCTTATATTAAAGTGCCCATACAGTTTGGTGCTGACATGATTTGACCTCAGGAATGCTATGTTAAATATACTTAAATGATCTTTTACTTAATAGCATGTAATCTATTTATATTGTGTATCAATAATCTAAATGTAATTATTACAACATTGCCCCTGCATGTTAAATACACGTTTTGAGCTGTAAGATAAATTAATTAATTAATTAATTAATGTAGTGTTACAATCTTGTTGTGAGTTAATACTAATGCTTTGGGGAATGCAAATTATTGCTTAATTTAATCTAAAACAGTAATAATGCACATAAATACCATTATAAATAAAAAAGTTTTGAATACAATTATGCCATAAGATTTTGAAACGAACACTCAAGAGGCATTATTTCAGTATTTGTCTTTTCTTTAACTGAAAATTCAGTTGACTGTGAAACTTACAAATATGAACAAAATCAGTGTGTTATTAAAACTCAATTTACCAACAGGGCTCACAGTGAAAAAATTCAGATAAAAACACAAGGTAGGCCACTCCTGAATATGAATTTTCTCCAGTGAACAAAAAACACAGGTCTGCAAAAAAATATTTTTTGAAAGTTGTTTGAAATTTGATAACTCACTTTTATGTACTTTTCAGCACTCATTTTAAAAAATGAAATCCATTTTTTTTATCACATCAGGTTTTCTCACAAAAAAAGTGAGTATTTGGGTATAATAACAAAATTTAAGCAATTTATTATATTATTCCAACAATATAAAATTTTATTTAATTTATAAATCATGTCCTAATCTACATTTCCAGTACACTTCCATTTCTCTTTAAGCTCATAAGTCCCTATAAAAATGCTTTCACTTTCTGTCGAAGCTTCTTTTATTGCTTTTCCAGCTGTGGACTCATTGAGGATCATCTCTTTTTATCATCCAGCAGTAGTCCGCTATGATGTTGATGTTCCATCTTACTTGATATCTTCTTTCCATTTCTTTGATGACTTGGTGGAATCTTTTACCTTGCTCTTCACTTACATCACGAAGGTTTGCAGGGAAGTAGTCAAGATGTGAGTGGAGGAAATGAATTTTAATGCTCATGTTACAGCCCAGCTTCTTAAAGTTGTCGAGTATGTCTGCGACAATTGTCTTGTAGTTTGGATCTATTTTGCTTCCTAGGAAACTGTTAACAACGAATTTAAAAGATGTCCATGCTGACTTTTTATTTTGTTTCCATTTTGACCACAAAGTTGGGATCTGTCATTAGTTTTCTAATATCTGGTCTGGCAAAGATTCCTTCCTTTAACTTTGCCTCTGATAAACCAGAATCTGTCCACAAAGATATCTGAAACACTCCCCTTATTTTGGTAATGACTTAATAAATTGTTTCATCAGCCCCAACTTAATGTGAAGTGGTGGAAGTAACACCTTTTTGGGATGCACAATCCTTTTCCTCTCAACATTTTTAACCCCTACCTTTAAGGTTTCTCTCAAGCACCAAGCTTTTTTTTTACATAGTGTTGCTTTCTGTCTCTACTGTCCCATTCACAGAGAAAGCAAAAGAACTTTGTATAGCCACTCTGTTGACCAAGCAGCATTGAAATCACGTTTAAATCACCACATAGTGTACATTTTTCGTCTGTATAGCAGAGTTTGTTTAAAACCACTTCAAGGTTTTTGTAACATTCTTTTAAGTTAACCGAGTGTCCAACCAGTATAGAAGCATACTTAATGCCATTGTGTAGAAGTACTGCTTTAAGGCTTCTTTTTGAAGAATCAATAAAAAGTCTCCACTCATCAGGAGCATATTCTATTTTGAAACATGTCATAAGTCCAGAAACATCACTGCTAAACACCAGGTCACCTTCTTGAGAGAAGAAAGATACAAACTCCTTTTCCCTCAATCAATACCAAGAAAAGTGGAGCCAAGATATGTTTATCTTTCAATCTAGATCTTAAAACCTCTGCCAATTCTTTAGAAAGGCCTAGTTGTCTAACTAAATCATTCAGTTAAGATTGTGAGAATGAAATGGGATGGGTTGCGCCAGGATCGTAGCAATCTCTGTCTTCTATCATCTTGCTCAGCCAATGGCTTGTGATTATCTATATCATCCAAAGAATCTGGAGGAGAGGGTATTGGTACTTGAGGTCCACGAGGAACAGGGTGAATGGCTGATTGAATGTTGGGATAAGAAATATCCTTTTTGTTTTTCAAATTGAAACCTTGTATGTTGCAAAATCAAAAATAGAAGTCATCATCACTATAATTTTTGGGCTCCCTCCAAACCATTGGTATTCCAAAATGTAAGGACTGCTTTTTACATTGAAACCATTCCTCTGTTCTTCTACACACAATGAACAAACTTTGTGTGGGGCCCAAGGCTTACCTTGATCACCTAACTTTATACCAAAATAGGCAAAATATACTTTTTCAACAAAATCTTTGCTGCTCTTTAACAGTATAGTTACCACAAATGTTGTTGTTGTTGTTGTTGTAGTCTTCAGTCCTGAGACTGGTTTGATGCAGCTCTCCATGCTACTCATCCTGTGCAAGCTTCTTCATCTCCCAGTACTTACTGCAACCTACATCCTTCTGAATCTGCTTAGTGTATTCATCTCTTGGTCTCCCTCTACGATTTTTACCCTCCATGCTGCCCTCCAATGCTAAATTTGTGATCCCTTGATGCCTCAGAACATGTCCTACCAACTGGTTGCTTCTTCTTGTCAAATTGCGCCACAAACTCCTCTTCTCCCCAATTCTATTCAATACCTCCTCATTAGTTATGTGACCTACCCATCTAATCTTCAGCATTCTTCTGTACCACCACATTTTGAAAGCTTCTAATCTCTCTTTGTCTGATCTGTTTATCGTCCATGTTTCACTTCCATACATGGCTACACTTCATACAAATACTTTCAGAAATGACTTCCTGACACTTAAATCTATACTCAATGTTAACAAATTTCTCTTCTTCAGAAACGCTTTCCTTGCCATTGCTAGTCTACATTTCATATCCTCTCTACTTTGACCATCATCAGTTATTTTGCTCCCCAAATAGCAAAACTCCTTTACTACTTTAAGTGCCTCATTTCCTAATCTAATTCCCCCAGCATCACCTGACTTAATTCGACTACATTCCATTATCCTCGTTTTGCTTTTGTTGATGTTCATCTTATATCCTCCTTTCAAGACACTGTCCATTCCATTCAACTGCTCTTCCAAGTCCTTTGCTGTCTCTGACAGAATTACAATGTCATCGGCGAACCTCAAAGTTTTTATTTCTTCTCCATGGATTTTAATACCTACTCCAAATTTTTCTTTTGTTTCCTTTACTGCTTGCTCAATATACAGATTGAATAACATCAGGGAGAGGCTACAACCCTGTCTCACTCCCTTCCCAACCACTGCTTCCCTTTCATGTCCCTCGACTCTTATAACTGCCATCTGGTATCTGTACAAATTGTAAATAGCCTTTCACTCCCTGTATTTTAACCCCGGCACCTTTAGAATTTGAAAGAGAGTATTCCAGTCAACGTTGTCAAAACTTTCTCTAAGTCTACAAATGCTAGAAATGTAGGTTTGCCTGTCCTTAATCTTTCTTCTAAGGTAAGTCGTAAGGTCAGTATTGCCTCACATGTTCCAATATTTCTACGGAATCCAAACTGATCTTCCCCAAGGTCGGCCTCTACTAGTCTTTCCATTCGTCTGAAAAGAATTGGCGTTAGTATTTTGCAGCTGTGGCTTATTAAACTGATTGTTCGGTAATTTTCACAACTGTCAACACCTGATTTCTTTGGGATTGGAATTATTATATTCTTCTTGAAGTCTGAGGGCATTTCGCCTGTCTCATACATCTTGCTCACCAGATGGTAGAGTTTTGTCAGGACTGGCCGCCAGTACTTCTAATGGTATGTTGTCCACTCCCGGGGCCTTGTTTCGACTCAGGTCTTTCAGTGCTCTGTCAAACTCTTCACGCAGTATTGTATCTCCCATTTCATCTTTGTCTACATTCTCTTCCATTTCCAGAATATTGTCCTCAAGTACATCGCCCTTGTATAGACCCTCCTTCCACCTTTCTGCTTTCCCTTCTTTGCTTAGAACTGGGTTTCCATCTGAGCTCTTCATATTCATACAAGTGGTTTTCTTTTCTCCAAACATCTCTTTAATTTTCCAGTACGCAGTATCTATCTTACCCCTAGTGAGATAAGCCTCTACATCCTTACATTTGTCCTCTAGCCATCCCTGCTTAGCCATTTTGCACTTCCTGTTGATCTCATTTTTGAGATGTTTGTATTCCTTTTAGCCTGCTTCATTTACTGGATTTTTATATTTTCTCCTTCCATCAATTAAATTCAATATTTCTTCTGTTACCCCAGGATTTCTACTAGCTCTCTTCTTTTTACCTACTTTATCCTCTGCTGCCTTCACTACTTCATCCCTCAGAGCTACCAATTCTTCTTCTACTTTATTTCTTTCCCCCATTTGTGACAATTGTTCCCTTATGCTCTCCCTGAAACTCTGTACAACCTCTGATTTAATCTGTTTGTCTTGGTCCCATCTCCTTAAATTCCCACCTTTTTGCAGTTTCTTCAGTTTTAATCTGCAGTTCACAACCAATAGATTGTGGTCAAGTCCACATCTGCTCCTGGAAATGTCTTACAATTTAATACCTGGTTCCTAAATCTCTGTCTTACCATTATATAATCTATCTGATACCTTCTAGTATTTCCATGATTCTTCCATGTGTACAACCTTCTTTTATGGTTCTTGAACCAAGTGTTAGCTATGATTAAGTTATGCTCTGTGCAAAATTCTACCATAAATGTAGCAGAAGCAATGTGGCGAGTTTATACATCATCTGGCAGTCATTGTCCATTTCCCATAAAACAACTTCACAACACAAGAAAACAGTCACTACTTTAAAGCACTAGTAACAACAGCATGTGAACAGCACAGAGTGAAGAGGTACCGTGAATTGAAGGACAATAGCAGAAGCTCACTGCGAAGGGGCAGCACGACAGGCAGGCACTGACATGAAAATACTGCTGGTTTCCTCTAATTACTCTTTACTTCACATATATCTAGTATAAAAACGGCTAAATAACAGTTTGTGGAGATCCTAAAAACCAAAATTCAAACTCACTAGAGTGCTGAAATATCGAAAAAAGCTAAAACTAGACCAGCAGTTTGTGAAATAACTGTACGTGATGGAATTTTTTCACTATTTCTGCCAAAATCAGCTTTAAAAAGACTGTAAAAATCACTTAATAAATTTGAAACAATTTTTATGTTGCTGACATGTGAAATTGATGCTGACAAATGGATTTGTGGCTATGGTATTGTTTTCAATTTTCCTTTCCTGTTATTTGGGTGAAATGTTCATTGCTGTAAGACCAGAATAACAGATATTGGGCATAATGTATATGATCTAAAAAGAATGCACATGTAACATTAAAGTAAAACTTGAATAATGTTCTGATTCTTTCATTTCTAGGCAAAACAGAAATTAAGATTCCCAGTATATGCAAAAAATTAATAGCCAAAATAAACAGGTAGACAAGTACAGTTATATATTTCCAGCATTCTGGAAGGTTTGGTATCAACAGATATTCTGGTTAATCAAAATGCACAAGAAGCTGCAGAAAACTATTACAGTTGCAATATTATTATTTTTTTTATTATATGATGACTAGTTTTGAGCTAAGCTCATTATAAAATCATTTTCTGCCGCAATTCAGTTTCTTTTGCTGAATCTATAGGATGGGTTCTACAAAACTTTAGAAGAGACTGTTAAAGTTTTGAAATTGCTAACACAATGCATATATCATCAGAAGCTGAGAATTGTTTTTCATTGCTCAAGAAAATTAAAACATTTCTACAAAACACAATGACAGAAAAGTGATTGAGTGCCTTAGGGATGGTATCCTGTGGAAAGCCATTCATGTGTAAAATTGAAAATGTCAACTCAAGAGGGATAGATTTATTTGCCAACAAGAAGGAGCAATGAATGGGTTTTCAATACTGCTCCTTGTTGATCCACACTTCATTATTTTACATACAAATGGCGCTAATGCCAGCCTATGAGCAGTGAAGAAGTGTGCAGTCAATATGTGCACATGCATGGGTGCATTTGGATGTGCAAGAGAGATTTTCAGAGTTGCTGTTATGTTTTATTTCTCATGCATGTATGAAAAAAATATGGCCAAAGCAACCACCTCTCTCTCTCTCTGTCTTTCTCTCTCCCCTCCATCTCTCTCTCTCTCTCTCTCTCTCTCTCTCTCTGTCTCCCTCCCCCCACCCCCTCCCCCACTCTCTCTGTCTTGTGTGCATGTGTGAAATCTTATTCGAATATCTCCTATCACATTCTCCAAAAATGTGATATATAAACTCCTACAGTGCATAAGAAGAGCACCATTGAAATAAATTTTTATTTCTATTTCCTTATACACTTTGCTTGATACAGTATATTATGAAGTATATGAATAATTGACGACAGCCTAATACAATCGATGTTACTGAACGAAGTTAGTAAACTTTTTTCTCTTCTTCTTCTTCCTTTTTTTCTTTTTGCAGCACCAACAGAATGCCTCAGCAGCCACCAATGTACATAAATAATAGTGGGAGCATTTCATGCAAGTCAAATGATTTGTGTCTTGTTGAGTTCTCAAAAATGGAACACCTGTGTAAGCTGCCATGGCTCTCTGCACCATGACTGAGGTGTCTAAGTGGCAGATGCCACCCAGTAGAATCCAGCAACTGTCAAAGCCATGCCACACACCAAAAATTAAAAGAGATTAACACTTGTCGAATGTTTTTAAACTGCCACAATGTTCTTAACAAACACACATCTATGCACGCGGGTGTTTCTGGGCAGACACGTTTGGTGTGGCTTAAGGATAATTACTGCAGATCTGGACAATTCATACTACTTTTCTTGCCAAACCACTACATCTGGCAATCTCTATTAGGATATCGCTATCAGGAGAAATAGTTGGCATGTTCATAATAATTTAAAATAATTATATAATTTTGCAAATTTTCTATTATACTAGTTGTTGTCTTTCTTTGTTTCATGAATGGAATACAACGTTGTTGCAATGAGGATGGAAATCACACAAGGTACAAAGATTAAACATAATCAGTTGGAGAACCCTGGAAGGAGCAAGAAATTCATTGAGAAGGTACGAAAATTTACGATCCATTGCATGCATTACTGCACTTAGTAGCGTCCCTGCCAATACCTTTCCTAGTCTAGTTCCCAAACTGAAGCATTCTCATAAAATCCAGAAACATTTGGGCAGAAAATTAATTCTAGTGAGAGAAATGAGTGCATATAATTGAGATATGATGACAGTGTATTTTGATACGTTAGTGAGGCACCAACTGAATAGGCTTCATAGTGGTATTCTATTACAAACAGAATATTTCATTTTCAAAAGTAGTCATTTATTTTGTCATTTTGTTAAGGTACCAAAGAATGAGTACACACAACAAGCACATTGTTGCCAGCCCATTGCTGGATAGCCATGCACAATACGTCTCCGAAATGGATGCAACAACAAATGAAATTGAAACTGAAAATGTTGGTTGCAGTGACGACGACCAATTATATTTTTCAATTAACATGGATGCAGGTGATAGTAACATTATCATCCAAAATGACAATGATGAGAGCAGATGAGACAGTTTCACAATTTTCTCCAGGATGTATTTTTTTACCTGGTAAAATGTAACACACAACAGCATGACTTATTAAATCACTCTTTGCCTATCACACTAATGTCTAATCCAAACGTGACTGGACGGGATGCACTGCACACACCAGAAAGCTTAATCACAATGCAAATATTACAACAGTTACTTAAACAAAGCTATAATGAATTTAAGAGTGAGTTTAAGGAAGAGCAAAAATAAACAGTCAAACAAAGTACCCATGAAAAATTTAACAATTTTTCGAAACAACAAAATGAAAAATTTAATGATTTTACCAAAGAACAGACAAATACACAAAAGAAGTTACTTGAACAGCAAAAGCAAACTCTTGATGCTTTCAAAACTGACACACAACAACTCAATGACTTGGCAAAAGATTTGTGTGCTGATTTTTCAAATGAATTATCAGATACACCCGTAAGTATGGGTAAAGATCCAAAATACAACTGCTCACTCATTTGCCACAAGACACAAATAATTTAAGCCAAAAAGTGCCATCAGCAGGCAAGACACAAATACAATTCACAGAAAAGGTGAAGACGTTATCTGTGGCTCTGACAAAAATGCTGCAGGAGCAGACACAATTGTGCCAGAATATAAACAAACTCACAGGTACAATTCATGGGTTGTAAACAGTGTACAAAGGTCTACCTCAACAGGTGCAAGACCTGACATTGCAACTAAGTAGCATAAGTTTAAATCTCAGTTCATGAGAAAGGAGCAAGACAGGATAAATAAAGACATTAAGGAAGTAAAGCATAGAGCTGACGTTAGTATCCTAGATCAAGGCAGTACCCTGGTGCAGAAGATAGTCCCGAACACAAGAGTTATGCGGATGTGATCAAAGAAGCAATGAAGGCACAGAAGGCAGAACTAAGAGCTGAAATAGATCAGAAGTTGAAAGCAGTGGAGGAAAAATAATGGACTAACATTGTCCTTTTGAAAGGAAAGGGTACATTCAGCCTCAAGCTATCAGGTATCAACAGACAGGACAGATAATCTGAACATCTATCCACACTTGTACCATAACATGTCAGGTGAAAAGATCACAACCATAACATGCAGCAGGTGCTGCTAACTTCTGCCTCTGTCATGCAGATGTATTTGGAATATGATCTAATATAGCAAAACACTGCCACGCCATCAATGGACAATACTGCATGCCTTTCTACTTTGCTCATGTGTGAGGGCTTGTTACGACATACACAGCTTCCTATCTTTTTCTTCTGAAGGTAAGCGAACAGAACCAGTCATGTTCATAAGAGCCTTCTGGAACATTCTGTCAAGGAATTGGACTGAAGTGCAGAAGATATGCTTTATGGTAGGTTATACACAGGGTAATGTCTTGCTGTGGACCTATTAAATGGCATAAAAATGTCATATCTATGAAATGTTTGAAAGGGCATTCCTAGACAAGCTCTGCTCCATCACAGTACAAAAGAGTTTGAGGCACAAAATGTTTAACCCAGTGCTATTGAGCAGTAAACTCGGAGGGTCAGAAGATACTTTGAGAAATATCTAAATTGTTGGAATTGTGTGAACAATATATTTCGTGTGTGACGGAGCAAAGTGCACTGTGTAAAATAGACCTCTTTGACCTCTTTGGCATTGCCTAACACTCTTTGTGTGTGCGGATTCTTGTGTTGTGATCACTGTAATCTTGTTTTGTTCTTGAATGTGCAAATATAGTTATTAGTAAGATGTCTCTTTTCTCCTTAATACTTATTCAGCTGTGCAAACCCCAATAGGTTATGGGCCCAGCGTGCACTTGGAATAAGTATATCAACAAAATAGTAAGGAGAAAGTATTGGAAAAGTTCCAATTTACGTGAAGTGCGAGTGATCCTTACAAGACTTTACGTGAAGTGCGAGTGATCCTTACAAGACGATCGCAATTTTTTTCCGCATTATTTTTTCGGTGTTCTTTACAGCAATAAAAAGCAAGTTACCGTTAAGAATGAGTGTGGCACAAATTCCACAGATTGAAAGACTTATAGGTCGCGAAAACTATGCAACCTGGAAGTTCGCAGTAGAAGCGTATTTACGTTTAGACGACCTATGGGACGTAGTAGATGGGACAATGAAATCCACAGATCAGAATTATTCAAGTAAGGATAGGAAAGCAAAATCAAAATTGATATTGCTGATTGATTCGGTGAATTATGTTCACGTTGAAAAAGCTGCTACAGCGAAAGAAGTCTGGGACAATTTACGAAGTGCATTCGAGGATGGTGGTCTTACGAGAAAAGTAGGATTATTACGTGAGTTAATTACCACTCGTCTAGACAAATGGAAGAGTGTAGACGAATATGTTAACAAAATATTAACCACATCGAACCGACTGAGAAACATCGGATTCGAGATCGCTGAAGAATGGATAGGAACATTGCTTTTGGCAGGACTGCCCGAAAGGTATGCACCTATGATTATGGGACTTGAAAGCTCGGGTATACCAATCACAGGCGACAGTGTTAAGGTGAAAATCCTGCAGGACGTAAAGAGTGCTCCAAGCTGTTATACATTGGAGAAGGAAGGTGCGTCTGCTCTCTACTCCAAAAACAAAAAGAAGAAACCGGTGAGGTGCTATAAATGTCAGAAGATGGGACATATTGCGTCTCAGTGCAAACAAAAAGTAAGCCCAGGATCAGACACTCAGCGAAGGAGGTATGTTACTGATAGCCCAGAGAGAAGGACCAATAACAAAGGTAAAGCACTCTCATGTTTTTATTCTTTTGGAGGGATGAGCAACCGTGATATGGAATGGATTTTAGACTCAGGTGCATCTGTGCATATTGTTAAAGATAAATCACTTCTTTATGACATCAAAGATAAGACTCATATGGGAATATCTACTGTTGATGGCAACAAACTCCAGTGTCACCTGGCTGGGAAACTAGATCTACATGTAAGTGTAAATGGTGAATCAGATATGGTTACAGCACACAATGTTCATTATGTGAAAAATGTGGCAACTAACCTGCTGTCTGTAGGGGAAATTGTCAAGAAAGGAAATACAGTCACCTTTGACATGCAGGGTGCAAGAGTAATCAGTGAAAGTGGTGAAGTTATAGCTACAGCAAGTAACGAAAGGGGTATTTTTAAGTTGGATATCATTGACAGTAAACATAAAAATGTTAGTGATTCAGTATATTCAGCAGAAGGTTTTTTATGGCACCAGAGGCTTGGACATCTAAATAGAAAGATTATGTCTATAATAAAGGATATGGTAAAGGGAATACAGAATTTTAGTGTGTCCAAGGATCCTTGTGAGACATGTATAAAGGGAAAACAAGCAAGGTTACCCTTCAAGACTAGTAAGAGTAAATCCACAGAAGTCTTACAGTTAATCCACACAGATGTATGTGGTCCGATGGAGTGTGAATCCTTAGGTGGGAATAATTATTTTCTTACGTTTATTGATGATTACTCACAATATACTCATGTTTATTTTCTTAGTTCTAAAGACCAAGTGAGTGATATCTTTGAGGAATATTGCAATATGGTTGAAAGACGGACAGGAAAGAAGATCAAGATCATCAGGTCTGATAATGGGAGAGAATATATTAACCAGAAATTGAAGAAACTTCTGACAGAAAAGGGAATCAGGCATCAAACTACCATAAGGTACAGCCCATCTCAAAATGGGGTTGCTGAGAGGGCTAATAGGACCATTGTTGAGAAAGCAAGGAGCATGATGACTGACGCTGAATTATCCAAAGATTTTTGGGCAGAGGCAGTGTCAACAGCTGTATATTTGAATAATAGATCACCTACAAAAGCATTAAAGAGTAGAACCCCTTATGAAATGTGGGTAGGAAAGAAACCTGATCTAAGCAATATAAGGGTTTTTGGGTGTGATGCAATGGCACATATTCCAAAACAGCTAAGAGGAAAGTGGGATCCGAAAGCTAAAAACTATATTTTTGTAGGCCATTGTGAAAATTCAAAGGGCTACCGATTAATGGATCCATTGACTAAAAAGATTGTCACAAGTAGAGATGTAATATTCTTTGAAAATAGAAAGGACAAAGAAGAGAGCAAAATCACTAAGTCAACTGCACCTAGTTCAGAAGGTGAAACCTTGTGTGAGGAAATAGGAAGTGAAGAAGAGGAAGATGACAGCCAAGGACAAATGGAAGCAATTTATGATGACAATGAGTTAGAAGATGGAAAACATGAAGAAACCAATGTAAGGCTTTCTTCTCGTGTACCAAAACCGAAGGAATATCCGGATTTTGAGATGTATACAGCACAGTCTTTTAATGATGAGCCAAGAACAGCAGAAGAAGCAATGAGTGGCCCAAACTCTCAAGAATGGAAAGAAGCGATGAAGAGAGAATTAGAATCTTTATATCAAAACGAAACCTTTGAATGGGTAGATATGCCAGGAGATAAGAAACCACTGCAGGCAAGATGGGTATTCAATCTGAAGAACCCTGAAAGCTCATCACCAAAATACAAAGCAAGACTTGTGGTAAAAGGATATTCACAAAAACAAGGGGTAGATAACGAAGAAACTTTTTCACCTGTAGTCAAGTATGCATCATTGAGATATCTTTTAGCCTTGGCAGTAAAACGAAATTTAATAATTCATCATATGGATGTTAAAACGGCATATTTAAATGGGAAATTGGAGGAGGAGATATATGTCATTCCACCAAGGGAAGCCATAAAAACCAGGTCAGAAAGTAAAAGGATTTGGCGTTTGAGAAAAAGTATTTATGGACTTAAACAAAGTGGACGCTGCTGGAATCGATATCTACATGAAACTCTAATAAATATGAATATGAAGTAATCCAAGGCAGATCCCAGGATTTACTATAAAGGGAGTAAAGGGAGAAAAGAAGAAATAATAATAATGGCGATATGGATGGACGATTTCTTTATCCTGACTGAAAGTGAAGACCAAATGAGAATTTTCAAGAAACAGCTGCAAACCAAGTTTAAGGTGCATGATTTGGGAGAAGTTAAACGTTATTTAGGTATGCAAATTACTAAGGATGAAGAAAGACAAGAATTGAGCATAAGTCAATCATCATACACGGAAAAAATATTAAAGAAATTTGGCATGAGTGATTGCAAACCCATAAGTACTCCAATGGAAGTAGGAGTGAAGTTAAGTGTAAATGAGACTGATGTGGAATGTGACAAGAATGTTCCTTATTTAGAAGCAGTAGGGAGTCTGTTATATTTGTCTCAAACATCACGACCCGACATTGCTTTTGCCACCAATGCAGTGAGCAGATATTGCAGAGACCCAAAGGAAAAGCACTGGAAAGCTGTAAAGAGGATATTCCGATACCTAAGAGGAACCTCAAACTATGAGCTAAAATACCATAGAGATGGTAACGCAAAACTAGAGGGATATAGCGATGCGGACTGGGGGAGTGAATTGGGAGACAGATACTCCACCACTGGCTGCTGTTTTAAATTAATGGGGGGCCTCACATCATGGTCCTGTCAAAAGCAAAAAACTGTTGCATTGAGCACCGTAGAGGCCGAGTATATGGCACTATCCTACACCACACAGGAAGTATTATGGCTACGAACATTAATAAGTGAAATAGAACCCAATTTAATTGAGGAACCTACAACCATCTTCTGTGACAATAAGGGAGCCATAAACCTAGCTAAAAAGTTACTAGTGCTAGGACAAAGCATATTGATATACGGCACCATTTCATTCGGGACCACGTAGAACGACAGAACATTGCCGTGGACTATCTGTGTACAGAAGACATGTTAGCTGACCTTCTGACCAAACCCTTGGAAAGGGAGAAGTTTGAGAAGATTGTGGGACTATTTGGTTTATCTTGTGGAAGCAACACACAAAATATAAGTTCAAGGAGGGGTGTTGGAATTGTGTGAACAATATATTTCGTGTGTGACGGAGCAAAGTGCACTGTGTAAAATAGACCTCTTTGACCTGTTTGGCATTGCCTAACACTCTTTGTGTGTGCGGATTCTTGTGTTGTGATCACTGTAATCTTGTTTTGTTCTTGAATGTGCAAATATAGTTATTAGTAAGATGTCTCTTTTCTCCTTAATACTTATTCAGCTGTGCAAACCCCAATATAAATAAAATCTGTTACTGAACAAACCCGGTAACACTCATAGATGTCCTAGAAATGTTGAAAAGCCAACTACCAGCTAACATACACGAGAAATTAATTACCATTGCAGAGCATGATATAGAGAATTTACTCTCTGTTATTGATTCCATTTATCTTATCTACAAAGACATGCACAACCACAAAGTCACAGAGCATAGACAGACCCCACAAGAACTAATGAACAACATAGTGGGAATGGCAATAACAACCAATATGGTTGGCAGCCATATCTCCCTCACAGCAATAGCAACAGGAACAAATTTGGTAACAGAAAGGGACAAAAATTCAAGTGATGATACAAAAACAACCAAGGCCAGAATTTCAGTCAGTCAGGATTTAATGGCCAGATAGGTTCTAGTCAGCAAATGCACAATGTGCCATTGACCAAGGGCTATGGCCCAAATGACCACTGGCACGAGCACACTGCAACCAGTATACGAAATTGCCCATTGATGCCTGACTATAATCAGTACAAACAAAATTGTGTTTAGAATAATGGCCAGGGGCAACGAAATTTTGAATCGAGTGCCACACAAGATATTAACTGGAAAAACCAGACACATAATGTGCACATAGTTGAGGTTCCCCTAACGAGGAAGTCAGCGCTCAGGGTAATTTGGTAAACCTGAACTGGCCTTGAGAGGCCCCGTTCAATGACCAGTAATACACGAGTGGGCATGGAACTAGTTAAAAGCTGTTTTCTTAGATATGACAACTGTGGTAATATGAAAGATGATCTGGGTCAGGAAGACATTAGTAGTGTAGATGAAAATGAAGACACAGTAAAGACAGTAACCAGTGCACAAATACTTGGTTTAAGGGTACCCATACTACTGGACACCGGAGCTACAATGAATATAATTTCACAGAGTCTGTTTGACCAATTACAAAAATGAAGGCACATACTGATCCTTACAGTCCAAAACTGTAAAATCCATACAGCTGTTTGAGGTAAATCTAAAGGAATAAAATTGCAGGCATAGATTCTCTTTACAATACATCTTTCTTGTGATTCAAAAGCTAGTAGTAAACTACCTCATCATCAGGGACACCTTTAGGATGTACCAAGCACAAATTGAGATTGGTAAGGGGAAGTGTCATTTCGTTATGAATGACCAACAATATTCAGCAGACCTAGTCAAGTCAAATGACAGAGAAAGCAAACCAGAAAATGCTGATGACGTTCAAATACAATTCTTCTATTCTGCTGTCACATCTGTAAACACACAGGGAACTGAGCAATCACAGCAAGAGGAAGTAGGCCCTGAGATTGTGCTTGCCAAGGTGAGTGGATTAGCATGTCTTACAGAGGGACAAAAGGAAGAACTGCTGGAGCTTTTAATACATTATGTTCATGTTTTTGAATGTCTCCCTGGCATACCAAAGGATGAAATACAAAATGGAGGTGTATCCACAAGAAACCTTGTGCTTTTCATCATACCCTATCCCATGGGCCAAGGAGGAGGCTGTGAGGAATGAGATCAGTAGAACGCTAAACTGGGAAGTAATGTGACTATCCTTATATTCCTACCATAGCCCCATTTAGGCTGTTAGCAAATCAGATGGTAGGATCTGCCTCATTCTCAACACATGAGAAATATATTACAATATTGTGACTGTCAGGACTCAGCCTGACAATCTAGAAGAACAACCTCTAAAATTCCATAATGTTAAATACCCCACCATAACAGATCCCTGAGCCCCTTACTGGCAAATTGCACTACATGTAGACAGCCGAAAGTACACTGCCTTGTATGTGGAGGCAGAAGCAATGAGTTCCGTGTACTCCCTTTCACTTTAAACATCAGTGTAGGTGTATTTATTTCTGCTTTAGATTGAATCTTAGGACCTGTATTGTTAAGTAGATTCACTGTGTAAGACGATGGTTTACCTATTGCTATCCCCCATGTGGTCAGAACACTTAAGGCTCTTGTAAAGGCTTTCAGATATCAAGTCACAGCCAAACTGATGGAGACACACTTCATTAAGGAAAGGGTTAAAATCCTTGGACAAATAAAATCACCTCAAGGCATACTTCCAGATCATAAGAAGCTCGATGCTATCAGACACCATCCTGTACCTCAAAACAAAGAACAGTTGAAGGGATATCTTGGATTATCATCTTTCTTCAGATAATTTGTACCACACTAGCTTTTAAATAGTGATGTTCTACTGAAACTTCTACTGAAGAACCACCCCTGGTTATGGGCCAAGCAATGCCAAACTGATTTTGACAACATCAAAAAAGCTCTTTTGGATGCCAACATCTTACATCATCCTGAAATGACCCAGAATTTTTGTCCATGTACAGGTGCATCCTCCCAAGAGCTGCGTGCTTGTTTATTCCAAATCAGAGCTTTCCCCCAACATAATTAGTTTTGTTAGCAGGACCCTATCTGAAGCTGAACGAGCATATTATGTGACACAATTTAAAGCTCTCATGGTAATATGGTTATTAAAAAGTTCGAATATTAGTTGCAGGGAAAGCAAACCAAGGTGTATTGCAATCATCAGTCTTTGTTCTTCCTTCTCATTTGCAAACTCTTGCACAGGAGGATAAATAGGTGGTGATTGTATTTACAGGAATTTGATTTTGAGATTGTGTATATGAAAGATAATCAAAATGTAACTAATCGTGCCTTGTTGAAGCTTCCACAAGGTTTAGATGAATTCCTGGAATTCGTGGAGAACAATTCAGAAATAAGGGTTTTGTTGTTGAAAGATAAAATGCAACAGCCGTACTACGTTAAGATGTGTAAAAGCATGGAGTAACTACAGCAGAAAGATCCCAGATGGCAAAAGCTAAAGCTAAAACTGCTGCAGATGACACATTGAAAATTTTTTATGGTTTATCAAGGTGTACTACTGCACTGACATCAACCCAAAGCAGAGCCAGTGGTGTGTTTGTTTACTACAGGATCATGTTAATGACATTGTATTACACAATCACAATGTTTGGGGCCACTAGGGTGTCTATAAATGGCTTAGTAAGATAAGCACTTACTGTTAGTATCCAAATTTAAGACAAAAATATCTCCACATAGTATGGAAATGTGTTGAGAGTCAGAAGGCTAAGCATACAAATAAGTCAGAACTAAATGAGCTATGCCCAATATTGCCTAAAGACCCTTGGAGGTGTGTCCTTGGATTCAGCTGGGCTGTATCCGCAAGGGAAAGATGTATGATATGTTTTTGCACGATATGACCTTTTCTCCAAGTATGTCAAATTGTATGCTGTGTGATCAGTGACTGCAAGCATCATCATCATCAGAAGAATTACAACGGATCATCTACCCAGAGTAGGCAAGCTGGAAATACTGATGATGGGCAACATGTTGTACTTTATAGGCACCCATGGAAAGAGTTCACGAACACTTGCAACATTAAACATATATATGTATCCAGGTTTCACCCATAATCAAGACCATGGAAAGGACATTTAAGGAATTTAACAGATTTATCAGGACTTACACCTCTCACACAAGGTGGATCAAATACATTAATCCACTCCAACAAGTTGTTAACAATCTGCCACATATCTCAATGAGTTTTACACTACAAAATTGCTGTTTGACAAAAGACAAGTAGATGACTGGGGAAAACCTCCACCCAGTGTCCCTAGGAAGTAAATATCACATGAGGAGAAAATAACGTTGGCACTGGTTAGCATAGAAGAAAAGGCAGGACAACAAGCATTCCACAAGATCCCGCCAAAATTGAGAAAATATGGTAAGTTGAACTGAAAGTGGCAACCACTGTTTACAAGGACATTTGTTATATCAAAAATACCTCATCCAAAAGCTGTTGGGCAATCCATAGATGTTTTAGTGAGTGTGTAAGGAGGAACCATGGAGTTTATATGTAGCTCTGTACTTATTCTGTCGTTGACTACTGTTATTAAAACAAGGACAGTTGAGAAAGCATTCTTAAAAACTCGTTGACACAACCTTGTTAGAGGCAAGACCTTTTTTATGATTCATGTTACGAAATGACAGGGTATCTGAGCCAACTTCCTTTTAACTGTAACTCTATTTGTTTGTAATGTCAGACTGTATGAGAGACTTGCAGGAAGTTACATAGTCATGTGGAAAGTGAGATTTTTATTGTGTATGGAGGTCAAATATATCCTTAGTTGACGAAAAGTAAAGTTTGTATGTCTACATATTTCATAAGTAGAAAGAGTATAAAAATTCCTGTACCTAGCATTATTTGAACGAGAAGAAGTCAAGGGAGTTTCCAGCAGCCAGCTATTCAGTAAAGAAGAGTGGCTGAAAATTCCAAGTAAGTCATCTCGTAAAGAAGTGGAAGGTGGTTTGGGGGAATAAGCCAATATAACCCAGATCTACACTCACACCTTAAGACGTCAAAATGTTAGAAGCTTTACATTAGTTTGTGCTCTAAACAGAATTTGACATTGATCAAGCATGGCTTGGAAGAATGTATATAAGCATATATAAGAGATGGCTTACTGTACCCTTGAATATACTTATTACAATTGATGTTTAGTGTTAAGGAAAGATTTCATTTTTTGCCAATTTCATGTGTGTCCCCTCATTAGGTTATAAATTTTACTTATCTAAGGTTCTTATTGTATGTTTATGGGCCAGAGAGCTCAGTAAAATTACCCTCACCAAGTGTGATAAATTGTTTAATTTGGCACTGTACTGACGCAGCATATGTAAGTAGTGAAATGCAGTGAGGACAGACTGCACACACATAGGTGCTACATTTAACATTGAACATTAACAGCCTCCACACATGGGCACAGCACAGCATAAGCCCACTGATCACTGCCAGTCGACACAATCTATACTTTGAGAAACCTTATGAGTCCTTATGAGTTTACTAGTAAGGAAATAAAACGTCTACACTACAGAAATAAAATAATATTAATAAATTAGGGTGAACTAAACTAAGGAGCACACACACACACACACACACATGATAAAGTAAACACTGCCCACAGAAAACTAGCTACATACATTTATACAAGTGACTATTTACACACTACACGAAAGGGGATATCTACATGAGAAATACAGGAACACAAACTAAGTCTTGAATATAATGCAAGAGATAGGATTGTGCCCTGCCTACAACAATACTTTTCTTTGCAGGTGAAAAGAGGCAAGTCAAAATGACAACTACAGTGTAAACACGTGCGCCCTTACAACTCATAAGAAAATTGATGAAGAATGAACTGTGTACTGACAGAAATTGAATATATGAATACTGAAAGTGTGATGCATTAGCATCCAGCAACCAACTATTCACTTAGTTTTAAGGTAGTATTTAAGTGTCCTTCCAGCGAACGATGCAGAGTCACATCCTTTGTAAAATAGAGAACACCGTAGTTATATGTTTTGCATCAAAGCATAAGGGCCAGACCAAAAATAAATAATTATACATATAAAAGTATGTGCGAGTGTGATGATGTGATTGTGTGTATGAAAAAGTTACAGTACTGCCAGAATTTATCAGTCAGTTGTAAACATGAAGTCTACATCTACATCTATACTCTGCAAACCACCTTGAGGTGCATGGCAGGGTTACGTTATTAAGGTTTCTTCCTGTTCCATTCATGTGTGGAGCACAGGAAGAATGACTGATTGACTGCCTCTGTGTGTGCAGTAAACATTCTGATCTTATCCTCATGATCCCTATGTTAGAGATACGTAGGGTGTTGCAGTATATTCATGGAGTGTCATTTAAAGTCAGTTCTTGAAACTTTGTTAGTAGACTTTCTCAGGACAGTTTACATCTGTCTTGATGAGTCTGCCAGTTCAGTTCCTTCAGTATCTCTGTGACACTCTCCCATGGATTAAACAAACCTGTGACCATTCGTGCTGCCCTTCTCTGTATACATTCAATATTCCCTGTTAGTCCCATCTGGTATAGGTCTCACACACTTGAGCAATATTGGAGAACCAGTCACAACTGATTTGTAAGCAATCTCTTTTGCAGACTGACTCGACTTCCCCAGTACTCTACAAATAAACTGAAGTCTACCACAAATGGTTTGAATCATATCTGTCGGACAGGTACCAGAAGGTGGAGATAAGCCATGCAGATAGGACATATTCATCAAGATTCGAGAGAGTTTTGTATGGAGCACCCCAGGGGTCTGTATTAGGGCCATTACTGTTTTTAATATTTATCAATGACCTACCAAGTCAACTATCTGAAGCAGAGGCAGTACTGTTTGCTGATGATACAAGTTTGTTTGTTAAAGCAAATAGTGAAGCTGACTTACAGGAAAAAGTCACATTAGCAACAGACGAAGCAGACAGATGGTTTACCGTATTTACTCGAGTCTAAGCCGCACTCGAATCTAAGCCGCACCTGAAAAATGAGACTCGAAATCAAGGAAAAAAAATTTCCCGAATCTAAGCCGCACCTGAAATTTGAGACTCGAAATTCAAGGGGAGAGAAAAGTTTTAGGCCGCGTCTCCAAATCGAAACAAAGTTGGTCCACTGTAATATGAGACAATTTAGGTCGAATGACTGGCGATACAGCTACAGTAGTTTGGTTCAAGTCGTAAGCTTAGCAGTTAAGCTTTACCAGGTAGCCATTGCTATGCGTCAGGCGCTCCATCCGTATTTATACGGGTACCCTTCCTTTTTCACGTGCTTCGTCTGCTTTGAATTGATTGCTTATTTTTCTTTGATCTGATAAGCGCAGTTTTCTTTGTTATAGGTGTTTACATCACTCTACGCTGAAAATGCATTACTGTACTGTGTCATGCATTGTCTGTCGTACTCTGATATTGCGTGTTTACGGCCTGTCGCCGATCGCGGCATGGCTTGCTTTTGTGCTCGCTACCGCCGCTTACAATAAAAAAAAAATGGCAAGAGACCGCTACTTGTTGTTACTTACACTGCTGCTTTCTTTGATAATGATCAACAAGAACCAAATAATAGACTGCGTATGATAGATGTTCTGAACGAGAGTTTAGCGAAAATTTTTCTCTGTTTCAAAATCTTTGCAGGCGCCTCTTTAGTACATTACATTCTGCACAGAAATTAGAGTCGTCTTAGATTTAAAAATCTAGTCAATTGCCTCGCTTCATTTCTGACTGTATCACTGTTTAGCATAAGAATAATACGAATATAAACATGACATGATATGTATATTCTTCCGCGTTTGCTGTTGTCTCACTCTAGTTTTGTGGTTTATTACGCATACAGGATTTAAATGAGATAGCAGCAAACACGAAACAATACATGGGAAAATGTTTATATTCGTATTATTCTTATGGTGACGAGAATACTGCATGTGATTCACAATTTATAAAAGTTCCTATTAACAACCATCTCTTCTCACAGATAAGAAAAAATTTAGAACGTAGAGTTGGCCATATTGACAAACATCCTAAACATTCTTGCCAGTCGGGTTTTCGTAGTACATTGAAATGCTGCTACATTCGAAGATGAACAATACGGAATTTGTATTTACTTCGTTGGATAATGTATGAAAATGCAGTGGTCGAAACTCGGCGCGGAGAAAAAAAAGCTTGTCTTCCACCTTTTTTTTTTTTTTTATTTATTTACGGATGCAGAGGTTTTAGCGCTACATATATTCGATGGCAGAACTAAGTTGTGGAGGCACCCACCGACATTTTTAAGAACTTCCGCTAGCTTTGCACTCGATTCTAAGCCGCAGGCAGTTTTTTGGATTACAAAAGCCGGAAAAAATGTGCGGCTTAGATTCGAGTAAATACGGTAATGAAAACAGACTCATTGTGAATGCCAAAAAAACAATGTGGATCAACTTCAGACATATTACAAATAAAATAAAAACCAACCTTACAGTAGAACTGGGCAAGTGTAAGATTGAACAAGCATCATACACTAAATTCTTGGGAGTATGGTTTGATGAACACTTAAGGCGGGAAAAGCTTGTAATATCATTGAACAAAAAATTAAGTCCAACATGTTATATACTTAGAATGCTTAAAAGCTCATGTAATATTAAAACGTTATGTGTTTATTTCTCATTCATGCGCAGTTTATTAAGATACGGTGTACAATTTTGGGGGAACAGCAGTCTAACAAAACACTCATTTAGACTACAAAAGAAGGCAGTCAGAATAATAAAAGGTATAGGATATAGAGACTCTTGTAGGCATGCTTTCAAAGAATTAAAAATCATGACACTACCATCCTTATACGTATATGAAAGCATATGTTTCTTAAAAGAACACGAAGAATTTTCTACATTAAACAGAGAATTTCACAACTACGAAACAAGGAATAGGAATGATTTCCACAGAGAAATTCATAAAACAGCTATGTATCACAAAAGTGTACTATACCAACCCAAAATCCTCTACAGTGCTCTCCCCAAAGAACTAAAAATAATACGAAAACTGTACATATTTAAAAGAGAATTAAAAAACATGTTATTGAGCAATAGTTTTTACAGTATTGAAGAGTTTATGAATAGTTGGCAATAAAGTGCAGTTAATATTTCCCTGACATCATAAATATGTGTAATTGCTCACATTTAAATACTTGCTGTTTCTATGAAAGTGTGAAACACTGTTAATGTAAGATTGTAAATAATCTTTGATGTGAGAATCACTAACTTTTTTTTATGTTGTTATCCTACTTGTATATTTTTATGTTAATGTTCTTATAGTTCTATTAAAATTGTAATGTCTAAGTGACAAGTAAATTCAATTATAAATTTTCATGTACATGTATTTTAAATTGTAATGTTTATTGACAAGTCCTATGTCATTTTGATGATGTACTACAAGGACGCTAATAAATTGAATTGAATTGAATTGAATTTAACCATGACTGAACCTATATGATCATTCCATTTCGTTCCCCTGTAAAGACTTGCGCCCAGGTATTTGTAGGAGTTGGCCAATTCCAACAGTGACTCGTTGATATTACAGTCACAGGATACTACTTTTTTTTTTTTTTTTTTTTTTTTTTTCATTTCATGTAGTGCAAAATTTAACGTTTTTCAACATTTAGAACAAGTTGGCAATCTCTGCACCACATTGAAATCTTATCAAGATCTGACTGAATATTTATGCAGCTTCTCCCAGATAGTGCTTCAAAATATATAACTGCATCATTTGCAAAAAGTTTGAGGTTGCTATTGGTATTGTCTGCAGGATCACTAATATACAAGATGAACAGTAAGTGTCCCAACACACTTCACTGGGGCACACCCAATGTTACTTCTTCATCTGACGATGACTCTCCACCCGACAATCACTCTCCATACAAGACGACACGCTGAGTCCTCACTACCAAAAAATCCTCAATCCAGCCACAAATTTCACTTGATACCCTGTTTGATCGTACTTTTGACAAGAAGCGTAGTTGCAGTGTTGAACCAAATTCTTTTTGGAAATCACGAAACAATGCATCTTCCTGGTTGCCATGATTCAAAGCTTTCATGTGAGAAAAAGGTGATTTGGTTTTCACATGTTTGGTGTTGTAAAAATACATGATGATTGGCATAGAGAAGGTCATTTTATTCAAGATACCCCTTCATGTATGAGTTCAGAGTAAGTTCTAACATTATACAACAAATCGATGTTAAGGATACTGGAAGGTAGTTTTGTGGATCACTTCTACTACCCTTCTTGTAGACTGGTGTGACCCATGCCTTTTTCCAAGAACCAACACAGTTTTATGTTCAAGAGATCTATGATAGATTATAGTCAGAAGATGGGTTAATTCAGCCACAAATTCAGTATAGAATCTGAGAGGATATTCCATCAGAGCCTGGAGCTTTGTTCAGTTTAAACTATTTCAGCTGTTTCTCAACACCACTAACACTAATACTTATTTCATTCATCTTTTCAGTAGTATGAGGGTTAAATTGGAACAGTTCGCCTGGATTTTCCTTTGTAAAGGAACATTTGAAAATGGAATTAAGCATTTCAGCTTTTGCTTTGCTACCTTCAATTTCAGTTCCTGTCTCATTCAATAGGGACTAGACACTAACTTTGGTGCCACTAACAGCCTTTACATATGACCAGAATTTCTTTGGGTTCTGTGAAATGTCATTTGACAATATTCTGCTGCAGTAGTCACTGAAGGCATCATGCATTGCTCTCTTGACAGCCAAATGCATTTCATTCAGCACCATTCTATCTCTGGCCCTACACTTTGTTTTACGCTTATTATGCAGTAATCTCTGTTTCTTTAGAAGTTTCTTTACAGTGACTGTATGCCATGGAAGTTCCCTCCCTTTACGTACTGTTCTACTGGGTATATATCTATCCAGTGTGTGGTCAACTATTCTTTTAAACTTGAGCCAGAATTGCTCTACATGTTCCTGACCTGTGCTGAAAGTTTCAAGTCCCTCATTGAGATAAGACACTACAGATATTTTATCTAGTTTACCAAACTAATAATTTTTCTGCTTATTTTAGTTGTACTTTGTATTTTGGTAATCATTGTTGCCTCAACTGCATCATGGTCACTGATAACAGTTTTGATGTGGACATCCTCAAAGAGGATGTCATTACATCCAATATATTTCCATCATGAATGGGCTTCCTAATTACCTGTTCTAGGTAGTTTTCAGAGAAGGCATTTAATATGTCTTATCATGCCTACCATTAACAAAACTAATTTTTTCATTTATTTATTTACATTTTCTTTGCGTGGAGCCATCGAAATCATGGCTTTTGCAAACGTCAGACTTAATACTATGGTTCTTAATACTATGGTTATATTTACACTTATAAAATACACTATATTCTGTAGCTGTTGCTTCTTATGTCTATTTTTTACATTTGTCACATTACAACTGATATGCTAATGCCTCATGCTACAATCACTATCTTAAAATTCGTTGAAACAACAAACATTTTTCTATTAGAAAAGATTTTAATTTTGTTTTAAAAACATTTCCCGTGTACGTTCTTAGATAGTTTGGTAGCTTGTTATACCAAATCAAACCACTGATATATGGACTTCTATCAGTCATTTTTAACGTTGCTCTGTTACAGAAATAGTTACACATTGTTCTAGTGTTGGTATCATGTCATTGCCCTTGATAGCTTCTGTTGGTTGGCTTATAAAAAATACAATTATTTTGAAGATTTACAGAGAATATATTGTCAGATATTTGTGCTGCAAAAACACTTCACGACATGAATCTCTATGCCCTTCCCATGTATATGTCTTATTGCTCTTTTCTGTAGTAGTAGTATTCTTTTTAAATGTACATCAGCTGCACAGCCCCACAGTTCAATTCCGTAATTGAGAAAGGGGTAAAGTGTTCCATAATATACTAATTTCAGTGCTTGGCTAGGAACTATTTTTGCGAGCTGGCTGAGGAGATACATGGCACTACTGACTTTTCACATACGAAATTAATGTGGTATTTCCACCGCAAATTTTCATCAACATACACACCCAGGAATTTACAGTTACCATTTTCTGTTGCAGAGATATTACACACACTATTCATATTATTGTGGTGAGAACTGCCTGTTTTAAATGTCAGTAGTTGAGATTTGGTGACATTCACCTTGAGTCCCTGATCATTGAAATATTTTGTTAGATTAGATTAGATTAGATTAATACTAGTTCCATGGATCATGAACACGATATTTCGTAATGATGTGGAACGAGTCAAATTTTCCAATACATGACATAATTAAGTTAATTTAACAACATACTTAAGTTAATATAACAACTTTTTCATTTTTTTTAATATATATATATATTTTTAATTTATATCTAAAAATTCCTCTATGGAGTAGAAGGAGTTGTCATCGAGAAATTCCTTTAATTTCTTCTTAAATACTTGTTGGTTATCTGTCAGACTTTTGATACTATTTGGTAAGTGACCTAAGACTTCAGTGCCAATATAATTCACCCCTTTCTGTGCCAAAGTTAGATTTAATCTTGAATAGTGAAGATCATCCTTTCTCCTAGTATTGTAGTTATGCACACTGCTATTACTTTTGAATTGGGTTTGGTTGTTAATAACAAATTTCATAAGAGAGAAGCTACTGTGAATATCCCTAGATCCTTAAATAAATGTCTGCAGGATGATCTTGGGTGGACTCCAGCTATTATTCTGATTACACGCTTTTGTGCAATAAATACTTTATTCCTCAGTGATGAATTACCCCAAAATATGATGCCATATGAAAGCAATGAGTGAAAATAGGCGTAGTAAGCTAATTTACTAAGATGTTTATCACCAAAATTTGCAATGACCCTTATTGCATAAGTAGCTGAAATCAAACGTTTCAGCAGATCATCAATGTGTTTCTTCCAATTTAATCTCTCATCAATGGACACACCTAAAAATTTGGAATATTCTACCTTAGCTATATGCTTCTGATTAAGGTCTATATTTATTAATGGCGCCATACCATTCACTGTACGGAACTGTATGTACTGTGTCTTATCAAAATTCAGTGAGAGTCCGTTTACAAGGAACCACTTAGTAATTTTCTGAAAGACAGTATTGACAATTTCATCAGTTAATTCTTGTTTGTTAGGTGTGATTACTATACTTGTATCATCAGCAAAGAGAACTAACTTTGCCTCTTCATGAATATAGAATGGCAAGTCATTAATATATATTAAGAACAACAAAGGACCCAAGACTCACCCTTGTGGAACCCCATTCTTGATAGTTCCCCAGTTTGAGGAATGTGCTGATCTTTGCATATTATGAGAACTACTTATTTCAACTTTCTGCACTCTTCCAGTTAGATACGAATTAAACCATTTGTGCACTATCCCACTCATGCCACAATACTTGAGCTTGTCTAGCAGAATTTCATGATTTACACAATCAAAAGCCTTTGAGAGATCACAAAAAAATCCCAATGGGTGGTGTTCGGTTATTCAGATCATTCAAAATTTGATTGGTGAAAGCATATATGGCATTTTCTGTTGAAAAACCTTTCTGGAAACCAAACTGACATTTTGTTAGTACTTCATTGTTACAGATATGTGAAGCTACTCTTGAATACATTACTTTCTCAAAAATTTTGGATAAAGCTGTTAGAAGGGAGATCGGACAGTAATTGTTGACATCAGATCTATCCTCCTTCTTATGCAAAGGTATAACAATAGCATATTTCAGTCTATCAGGGAAAATGCCCTGTTCCAGAGAGCTATTACACAGGTGGCTGAGAATCTTACTTATCTGTTGAGAACAAGCTTTTAGTATTTTGCTGGAAATGCCATCAATTCCATGTGAGTTTTTGCTTTTAAGCAAGTTTATTATTTTCCTAATTTCAGAGGGAAAAGTGGGTGAGATTTCAATTGTATCAACTTGCATAGGTATGGCCTCTTCCATTACCAGCCTAGCATCTTCTAATGAACACCTGGATCCTACTATATCCAAAACATTTAGAAAATGATTATTAAAAATATTTTCAACTTCTGACTTTTTGTTCGTAAAGTTTTCATTCAATTTGATGGTAATACTGTCTTCCTCTGCTCTTGGTTGACCTGTTTCTCTTTTAATAATATTCCAAATTGTTTTAATTTTATTATCAGAGTTGCTGATTTCAGACATGATACACATACTCCTGGATTTTTTAATAACTTTTCTTAATATAACACAGTAGTTTTTATAATTTTTGATAGTTTCTGGGTCACTACTCTTTCTTGCTGTCAGATACATTTCCCTTTTGCGGTTACAAGATATTTTTATACCCTTAGTAAGCCATGGTTTCTTACAAGGTTTCTTACGAGTATATTTAACTATTTTCTTGGGGAAGCAGTTTTCAAATGCATTTACAAAAATGTCATGAAATAAATTATATTTCAAATTGGCATCAGGTTCACGGTACACCTCATCCCAGTCTGCTGAATGGAACTATGTCATATATTGTAACTAGCTGTGCACCATGATCAGAAAGACCACTCTCAACAGGCTGAGCATTTATCTGGTTAAACTTATCTTGGTCTATAAAGAAGTTATCTATCAGTGAGCTGCTATCCATTACCACCCGAGTAGGAAAATCAATAACGGGTGTCAAATTGAAAGAACCGAGTAATACTTCAAGGTCATTTTTCCTATTACCCTCCTTCAGAGAATCTACATTGAAGTCCCCACAAATAATAATTTGCTTCTCCCTGTCTGACAGATAGCACAACAAGGAGTCCAAATTTTTCAGAAATAGATGAAAATTTCCTGATGGGCACCTATATACAGTTACAATTATAAATGTGCCTTTATTTAATTTAAGTTCACAGGCACATGCTTCTATATGTTCCTCTACACAAAACTTTTTTATTTCTATACTTTTTGCACAATGATAACTTTTGACATATATGGCAACTCCTCCTTTCTCCATATTTTCTCTCATTACATGTGCAGGGAGCTTATATCCACTTTCATTTACCTTATCCATATCAGTAACAATGTGATGGTCAGACAGGCATAGTATATCTATTTCATCCTAAGCTTCTAAATCTTCTAAACAAACCAGAAGCTCATCTATTTTATTCTTTAAACTCCCAATATTTTGATGAAATATACTTACATTATTTTTAATTATACTTTTATGAGAACCTTTCCTTATTCTAACATTTGCAGTACTCTCCTGTCTGAGTTTCTCATTGTGCTTAGGCCTAGTTGCTATACCAGTGGTCACATGGTGTTCAGAGAGGCAGATTATGTCAACTGGGTTGGGTGACTTTAATTCATCAATGCAATTACCTAGGACTGAGATACAACTTGGTGGAGATAAAATTTCTGGTGATTGGTGAAAATTTATAATTGACAGCTGTGATTGGTGATCCAATGTGCTAGAATTGTGCTGTTTAATTTCTTTCCTAAACTGAAGATTTGTTTCAATCCTGACCTCTCGTAGAACTTGACATCTTTCTGTCTTACCTATCCTAAAAAAGGTGCTGCTCCAACACCTGTAACCACTGGTATTTTACCATTCATGGCAGTGCCTCCACACCTTAAATTTCCTGCTATTACCCCAGCCAGTTTCCCCTTCCCTTTCCTGTTGAGATGTAGGCTGTGCCTGGTATAGTCCCACCTACTGAGAGAATCAACAGGAACCACACCAATATGAGCCCCCGCACCCGACCCAAGCAGCCGTTCCAACTCCAAATTAACTCTCCCAAGAGAAGAGTTCAAATGAGGCCGGTCATGGCGTCTCAGGACAGATACAAATTCAACATTGGTGTGTCTCGATGCCAACGCAATCTTTACCAGGTCACACCCTATACTGTACCCAGGATCTCTGTTGATGCTGTTCCCTGGCCCTACCACAATAGCCACGGTGTCTTCCCTGGTAAATCCTTTACAGAGTGAACCTAAATCCTCTGTCACCTGATCCAGACTAGCACTTGGTTTGAAAAAAATTGTGACCTGGTATTCTGGTCCTAATTCCTCCTGCAGAAGTTGGCCTACACCTCTGGCATGAGAACTGCCTAACAACAAAACTTTCTTCCTTTTCGATGGCTTTCCTACATTCTTTTTCAATTTCCTATTGAAAGTTTGTTGTGTCCTGTCTACACCTACCTCTGCTTGAGGCTCATCAGTTTCTAACTGAAGCAACAGGTCAAACTTATTTTTGACATTCACCATAAAACTGTCAATCTTAGTTCTAGGCCTGTTCCTTCTGCTACCTGTTGCCACTTTCCACCTCTCTTTGCCCTTCTTCCTCCTTAACCTGTCCAGATCTTCCCTAGCCTGATCTAGCTCAGCCTGAAGGGCAGCAATTTTCCCCTCCTGTTCCACTATCTTCCTATCTCTGCTGCAAATCCTACATAACCACTGATGAGCCTGATCCACTTTCCCGACACCCACGCCACTGCAGTCCCCCCAGTGAAAAAAACTACTGCATCCATCACACCAAATCCCAGAACTAACAATTCTACGGCAAGTCAGGCACTTCTCACTTCTGTTACACCACTAGTAGCAAGAGATTCTAGCTCATTAGATTCACTCCCATAGAATAAGATTGAAATGTCATCTGCATAGCTTACAATATGGGAGTTAATGGGTTGTGCAATGTCGTTAACATAAATAAGGAAGAGAAAGGCTCCAAGGATTGAGCCCTGTGGTACTCCTTGTAATACAGATTCACTGGTGGACTGGGAGTTCATGACTTTATTATCTAGTTTGTATGACAATTTAGTGCTTTGCTTATGATTCAGCAGGTATGTGGTTAGAAGATTCATAGCTTGATCCCCAATACTATAAGATTTAGTTGTTGGATGATTAAAAGATACTGAGTCTTGTCCAAACAGTCTCACAAGCAGCTTCAATTTCTATCTTGGTGGGTTTGAGTTCCTTGTGGCAAATACACCGCCTCCATTCCCCATTTGCTATCCTTTTGATATACACTTAAATTTTCCCCAAAAATGCCACTGATATAAAGCTTCAGATTTCAACCATCTTTCTGCATCTAGTATCATGTGAGCTTCACTGCTTTTCATGAGAGCTTCAAACTCTGGCACCTAGTTATGAATGATTTGGCATTTACCATTATGATTTTAATTCTGTCACCTGTGGGAGGCATTTCTTTCAGTCATACAATGATACTTCTGGGTTTCCTACATCTATCATTATCTGGATTGGATGGACAGTCACCAAATCTAATAAACCTTTGTATGCACCCCACACACAGTCTGCTACCTGAGTAGCAGCCTCTGATGTGCAGTAAGCAGCTGACCTATTTAGGGAGATCCTACAGTTGTCAACCTATGGCACAAGTCCAGGAAGTCGCAACGTAGCTTGTCACAGAACCTTCAAAGTCTCTGGTTCAGTCCTTCCACATGACTCAGAACCAAAGGGGCATTATCAGTTCTGGGGACAATGGTACAAATTGTTAGCTTCACTGAAACTCCACATGTAAGGCTGGTCTTCTCAGTCTTCTCTGCCAGTCACTGGAATGACCTAAGAATGACCTCTGAGACCAGATGTGCACCACAGTCTGCAGTTGGTTGCATTCTTTTTCCTCAATGGCTGCCAGAATATCCTCTTCAATCTGTTGAATGAGGCCCCCAGGCATACATACTGTCCTTTCCTGTCCCTTGTTGCCATTTCCCTAAAGGGTAAAATCGCTCACCGTACGTTTGAAATGACAATGATTAATAGACCTCTACACTTTTGCATTTGTCTCCTCCTGACACAAGACAAAACAGGTGAAGTGAGTCCCACCAGCTCAGTTACAGTTTGAAACTTGTTGGTTAGTCGGACCGATACAGCACCCTGAGTCCTCCCAGTTCTGCACAGGATACTTACATCTACCATTGGTACACCACTTGCAGTCAAGTGGATGAGTAATGGCAGATTCTGTACTTTCTGCAGAGGAGACAGGATCCACAGGAGCAGATAGTACTTGAGGTACTTCTGCTACAGGTATCACAGTTACAAGATTCTTGGGAGCTCTTCTAAAACACCAATTTGCAGCAGCTGCCAGTCGTTTGACAGTAGTCAGGGCATTCACAGTGGGGCTGGATTTTTGGCAGTGCAATGTATTATAAGACAGAGAACAAATAATTTTACATTCAAATTGAATGCTTCTTCCTGCCCATAACATTTACTGTAGACCAGTAAACACATCCTAGTAAACCTGTCAGAGGTGTAGCTAAGAGTAGTTATGTAGGCTTATCATGATTTCGTGTTATGAAGTTTTCCTTCCTACGCATGTGTATCAAAGGACACTCGCATCAGATGTGGTATATGAACACAAAACTTGTACACATCATGTAATAATGTTATGAGCAGATGTTTTTTCAATACTGGAAAACGAGACTGAAAAAATGACAATCTGGGTAGTGTTAAAGTAAGATTTTTCACAAATTAACATTCAAAAGGATAATTCCCAAGAGCAAAATGTGATAAAAATGAAAATGTAAAAAGTGAAAGACATTATGTGACACAAACTCACAGGAGATGTACATAATATTAACTGTCTTGCATGCATAATTTCTGCACAGTGTTTATGTGAATTTTTGTATAACATTTATATAAAAAAACATAAATGCCATATGAAAATGTGTATCTAAATAGTAAGAAACGTGTAAACCCGGCATGTCAATATATCCTAAAACGTAAATACCTAGATTATTGTAAATATGACTAAATGTAAAAATTATGACACAATGTAAAGCTGATATGTTTTCCAGGACTGCAAATGTGCTACAAACATTTTGTGAAGGTATAAAACTCATAATTCCATGCGTGTTCCCATGAAAAATGCATGCTAGCGCTGGGCAATAATGAGTATTTGTATTCTCAGTGGACTCGGGTATCAACAAGACATTCTACTGCAGAGAGTGTATGGAAACAAATAAGAGCATTGGAGAATTTCCTTGAACCCATTCAAGTGTCTTCAGGATGCTGATAGCGTGAGCCTGTTTCAACTACTGAAACATGTGGGTTACGAGAGGAACAAATGCCTGGGCTATAAATAATGAAGATCCTCACCACAACATCAATGGTTTCACTGTGCACAAGCCTCAGCACACCACATTGCAGCAATGGGATGAACACTTTTATTGACTTTGGGTAAACAACTGAAATTGTAGCACAGTCATGTACAGCTCAACTTAACTGCAGCATTAACAAACTCAAGTGTACATGCTGCATACATCACGTGAGGTGTGGCTTGCTGACAATGCCACAATAGCAGCGGCTAGATTTCAATAATCAGACAACAGACTTTGAATTCTAATGCACCTGTTGATGCAACCTTTAAAAAAACTTTATGTAAATAGTAGTAGTGTTAATTTGTACAGTGTACATTAAGCAATAGGTTGTGAAAGCTTGAATTTTGTGTGTTTGTTTGTGTTTGTTTGTGTATCTATCGACCTGCCAGCGCTTTCGTTTGGTAAGTCACATCATCTATGTTTTTACGAGGGCCGTTCAGAAAGTAACCTCCGGTTGATTTAAAAAGATACACCAAGTTAAATAAAAATATTTTAATATATACATCTTACAACTACATCTTTGCACTATTTTTCTACATAGTTTCCATAGCGATTGAGGCACTTATCATATCTCTTCACAAGCTTTGAAATTCCTTCTGCATAAAAATCACCCGCTTGTGCCTGGAGCCAGCCTGTGACCGCATCTTTGAGCTCTTCGTCGTCATCAAACCGCTGTGACCCGAGCCATTTCTTCAAATGCATGAAGAGGTGATAATCACTTGGCACCAGGTCTGGGCTGTAAGGTGGATGGTTGATAACGTCCCACTTGAAGGACTCAAGAAGGGCCGTTGTTCTGCGAGCAGAGTGAGGACGGGCGTTATCGTGCAAAAAAACGATACCGGAAGTCAGCATACCACGGCGTTTGTTCTGTATAGCCCGTCGTAACTTTTTTATTGTTTCACAGTACACGTCTTGATTAATGGTCGTACCACGTTCCATGAATTCAACCAACAACACCCCTTTGGCATCTCAAAACACCGTTGCCATCAGTTTTCTGGCAGAAAAATCTTGCAAGGCTTTTCTTGGTTTGGTAGGCGAATTTGAATGTGCCCACATCTTTGATTGTTCTTTTGTCTCAGGGTTCACGTACTTAATCCAGGTTTCGTCACCGGTCACGATTCTGTTTAACAATGGTTCTCCTTCGTCCTCATAACATGACAGAAAGTCTAATGCAGAGGCCATTCTTTGAGTTTTGTGGTGGTCGGTAAGAATTTTGGGCACCCATCGTGCACAGAACTTACGGTAACCCAATCTTGCTGTCACTATCTCATACAAGAGAGTCTTAGAAATTTGTGGAAAACCAGTAGACAACTCCGACATTGAGAAACGTCGATTTTCACGAACTTTTGCATCAACTGTCTGACGAGTTCGTCAGTCACCAATGATGGTCTACCACTCCTCTCTTCATCATGAACGTTTTCTCGTCCACTTTTAAATAAACGTACCCATTCACGGACAACTCCTTCACTCATAACTCTTGGTCCGTACACGGCACAAAGCTGACGATGAATAGCTGCTGCAGAATATCCTTTGGCTGTAAAAAACCTTATGACAGCACGCACTTCACATTTGGCGGGGTTTTCTATTGCAGCACACATTTCAAACTGCCACAAAAACTAAACTAGCGCAGGTACGACGTTCACTCGACCACGGCTTGATGCCGACTGACCTGTTGAGTGCGTGAACGCACAGATGGCATCGCTACTCCCCCCACAACCCGCACTGTGACCAATCGGAGGTTACTTTCTGAACCGCCCTCGTAGATATATTTTTCCCACGTGGAATGTTTCCCTCTAAAATATATATATATATATATATATATATATATATATATATATATATATAAACAAAGATGATGTGACTTACTGAACGAAAGCGCTGGCAGGTCGATAGACACACAAACAAACACAAACAAACACACAAAATTCAAGCTTTCACAACCTATTGCTTAATGTACACTGTACAAATTAATACTACTACTATTTACATAAAGTTTTTTTAAAGGTTGCATCAACAGGTGCATTTGAATTCAAAGTCTGTTGTCTGATTATTGAAATCTAACCGCTGCTATTGTGGCATTGTCAGCAAGCCACACCTCACGTGATGTATGCAGCATGTACACTTGAGTTTGTTAATGCTGGTTGAAGGTGTTGATCTACGTAGGCAGAGATCCGTTCTGTGGGGGCTTGGTAACCAGCTACAATGGGGCAGCCGGGATGATTGGGTTTGTGAATTTTAGGTAGAAGGTAGGGGTGTGGGGTGTCGGTGGGGTCAGGAGGTTGGTGGAGTCAGGTGAAAAGTTTTGCAGGGGGCCTAAGGTTCTGAGGATTCCTTGAAGCTCCGCCTGGACATTGGGAATGGGATTACTTTGGCAAACTTTGTATGTGGTGTTGTCTGAAAGCTGACGCAGTCCCTCAGCCACATACTCCCGACGATCAAGTACCACGGTCGTGGAACCCTTGTCCGCCGGAAGCATGACGATGGATCGGTCAGCCTTCAGATCACGGATAGCCTGGGCTTCAGCAGTGGTGATGTTGGGAGTAGGATTGAGGTTTTTTAAGAAGGACTGAGAGGCAAGGCTGGAAGTCAGAAATTCCTGGAAGGTTTGGAGAGGGTGATTTTGAGGAAGAGGAGGTGGGTCCCGCTGTGACGGAGGATGGAACTGTTCCAGGCAGGGTTCAATTTGGATAGTGTCTTGGGGAGTTGGATCATTAGGAGTAGGATTAGGATCATTTTTCTTCGTGGCAAAGTGATATTTCCAGCAGAGAGTACGACTGTAGGACAGTAAATCTTTGACGAGGGCTGTTTGGTTTAATCTGGGAGTGGGGCTGAAAGTGAGGCCTTTGGATAGGACGGAGGTTTCGGATTGGGAGAGAGGTTTGTTGGAAAGGTTAACTTCTGAATTAGGGTGTTGTGATTCCAGATTGTGTTGATTGGAATTTTGAGGTTTTGGAGGGAGTGGAGCTGGAAGTGGGAGATTGAGTAGATGGGAGAGGCTGGGTTTGTGTGCAATGAGAGGATGTTGAGGTTTGCTGGAAAGGTTGTGAAGGGTGAGTGAGTTGCCTTTCTGGAGGTGGGAAACCAGGAGATTGGATAGTTTTTTGAGGTGGAGGGTGGCATGCTGTTCTAATTTGCGGTTGGCCTGTATAAATGTTTCAGTACCCTGAAAGGTCAAGAATTTAAAGTAAAAAAAAGTCATAAATAATGTAATGTACCATCACTGTTCATTGATGTCAAATGATATGGATTAAGCGACAGTATACAGTGTGGGGGGCAGAAGGGATTTTTAGATGATCTACACATACAAATAAATATTTGCACTGTCCCTGTGTGGCAAGGATATTGTAAGGAGGTGTGATTAGATTATCTGAGTAAGATAGTGGAAAGGTAAACTATCAATATTTTTATGCACCTCATTTGTCTCTTTTTACCGAACTCAGTGTCTGCCGCTGTTATGAGCTGGTGCGACAAAGACGCCTATGATTAGGCTGCCTCAGTAGTGTATTAAGTGAAAGATACAATACGCAAATGTTGCAAGTTTTCATTTAACCATGAAGCTCCTTCCTAATTCCCTTCTCCCAATGTGACACGGACTTGCATTTTCAAATGGACCTCTTCGGAGATGAAGTCAGCATGAAGAGAGAATAGCCACTGCGGCCACGCTGGCGTTGTTGTACATAATTGGAAATGAAAGGTAAATTATCAAGACGTGCACTAAAATCTAAAAGAGATTAACATGCATTTAAGGTTTTTAAACTGCCACAACATCCTTAACATGCACTCATCTATGCCTGCATGGGTTTCTGGGCAGACAGATTTGGTATAGTTTAACAATAATTACTGCAGATCTGGACAATTCACATTACCTCTCTGCCCAACCACTGTACAGTACTTTCGTAATGCTGTTGATGCCTTGAAAAGTCTTATAACATGTAGGAAATGGATGAACTAGTACATTAGCACTGAAATCATCTTTATTAACTCTCAGAATACTGAATGAAGCACTGCACATTAAATTGTATTACATGAAAAACTATTATTTCTCTTAATTAAAAATGGTGATTTAAACAGGTTGTCCTGCATTTAAGTCTTAGTATTTTCAGAAATAATTTGCATGTTCACAAGACTGAAGTAAGAGGAACAGAAATAAAAAGGAGTTATACACTATAAAACATTGTGCAGCTATGGCGAGTTGTTTGTCACAGAAGAAGGTTCTTATGTCTTAGAATACTGTTTGGTGATTTGTTTGAATACTGAAATAGACTAACAATATGCTTTCTTGATGCAGACTGTTTTTCTACATTCTATGCACGTTACATTGCCCTTGGAAGCCTCCAAAAAATCTGCAAATCTGAACAAGGTTAGTGGTAGCCCTGATTGATACACTGTCTTTTGTCAGATTGTCATAACTTTTCTAGCAGTAGTTGTTGGGTGACAACATAATATGCTGCTCACAGGTCAACAAAGGCCACGTGTGTAACAGTGTTAGATTATCTAGTCCATCTTTTACCAGGGCAAAATCCATCTTGCTATAGTATTACTAGATGATCAAAGAAAGACATAATTTGATTGAGAATCAGTATTTCCAGCAATTTGTAGATGTAACACAAAAATTTTACAGACCTAAAATATTTTGGGTCATTGCCTTCTTTTCCATGCTTCAGCACTGTAACCACTCTGGACTTGACATACGTTCAAAAGGTTAGTGAAGACTTGTAAAAACACTCCTCTAATCTTAAGCCAAAATCTGTAATTTGCCCATATTGGATGCCATCTTGGCCTTTTGACAACTTTTTTTTGTTTCGACATACTGAGTGCTACTGTGAGAGTGTCGTTTTTCTTGGTTATTTCTTCATATTTTTAGTCCTCGTATTTTTTCTTTACATTCAAGACTAACTAGTGGGCAATCTAGTTATTCAGGACTAACTAATGGGCAATTTAGTTTGCTCTTGTATTAGAATATCCAATGAAAATGTTCCACTAAGACGTAAGGCAAGTGTCATTGTATTACTCATCTTAGGTTTTCACTACATTAGTAATACCACATTAGGATTAATTGGTCTGCCATAACTTCCACTAACACCTTCATGATTTTTAACTTGATTCTCTTCCTTTTCCTTCTTATTATGCCCACCCACCACCTACAATGTTACACAGTACTTCATTTTTGCCTTCCTCCAGTCAATGCTCTTCATCACAATCATTTTTCTATATTGTTCAGTATCACTTTTCTGTGGTAACATTCCTGTAGTTCACTAATAGAAGTGGCACAGTTGTTAATGAACTGACTTGCATTTCAAAGTGGCAGGATTCAAATTTGTATCCAGCCTTGCAGATATAGGTTTTCTGTTCATTACCTGAACTGAACAGCATTAATTCCAGAATCAGTTCTTGGGAAAAGATACAACTGATTTTCATCTCAATTCTTGTCCTATCAAAGCTTGTGTTTGATCACTAATGACCTTGTGATCAACAGCATGTTAAACTCTAACCTTGCTTTTTTTATTTGCTAAATTTTTATTTCCCTCCTTTCATTCCCCTTAAATGATTCTCATTTTAAGCTCAGCAAAAAGACAGTAATTCTTATTTAACATTTCTCTGCATATGGACCTCCACTGTGCACCATTCAGTGAAAAACATGTTTATCCAATACACATAGAGGCAAAAAAGGCATGAATTATCTCTATACTTTCCTCACAACTCAGTCCTTGAACACTAATAAATTTTCACATGAGTTCTGATGCAACACAAATTAATTTTGTGCAGTCAACTCAGGGTGAGCCACATAAAGAAAAATACATGTACAACTAAAATTAATTTTCAAAAGAAACAGATTTACACATAAAACATGTTTTGTTGTAGGTTTCAATTCCATATGCAAACAAATTACTCACCAGTAAGTGTTTTCTTGCTCTATATTCATCAAATAATTGCTCTTTCCGTTCTTCTTTTGCATCCTGCCATGCCTTCATTATACCTGCATCTGAAACACAAGAAACATCACTCAGGAAATTTACATGAGGTTGTGTGGTGGCTGGAAAGGAAAGGATAAACTTTAAAGTCTAAGAGGTAAAAATTTTTTATTTACAACATATTGTAACTATTTACAATACTTGTTCATAAACAACATTTTCCATTTAGATATCGGGGATATATATATGTATAAAATTTTTGAATTTCCTACTCAAGAGCAAGCTACATACAGTTGACCATAAGAGAAGCAGGAGTCTTTGAGGTTATGCTGCAATATTTTAAAGTTTGTCCTCGTGTTTTGTTAATTGTTAGACGGTAGGCGAATTTGATTGGAAATTGCAGTCTTTTAAATCGGAATGGCACTTCAGTAGAGATCAGTGGTATTCTGGGGATAAATATAGTGTGCACCCTTTGTATTTTCCAGTCATAAGTTCAGCTTCGATGACATTATTTTATAGCTGTTTGACGATCATCCTTGTTTCATTACATAGTTCTGGTGAGCTGAGACTTCAGAGCAGTATGGTATGAGAGCCACTTTTAAGTCGAAGGCAGTGTTTCCTGGTACCTGCAAAGCATTTAGAAATTCTGTAGGGAAGTTCACACTTTCTTCAACATTTACCATTGTGTCGATCGATTTGTATATTCTCTCTTCACTGGGAACTTTCGTTTGAATATTAAAGTTGATATTGTCAACAATATTATTTTTAGTTGCCAAAATTGCACTTTCAAATAGCCAGTCCAAGTTGATATAGTTGTGAACAATGTTTGGATAGATTTGGTCAGTGAGTTCATTTTCAGCAGTCATTATATTGCAGAAATCACTGTTGAGTTTAATGAGGCCGCTCATCTGGTCAGTAGGATATGTGACTTCAGTTATTTGTAAAAGTTGATGAGCAAAGTGTAGCGTTGTTACATCTTTCGATAGTTCCACTCTCCTATTTTTTGTTGGTTGTAGTTTTTGTATGTGTAGCAAGAGATGCGATTTTTTTAAGCAGGCATTGATCTCATTTGCTAGTGTTGACTTGGGGATAACTAGAAGCATTTCTCAAAAATCTTGTGAGAGGTTCCTCGTAAGTCTTGGTAATGTTCTGTCCATGGATTTGAGTGATTTTTTTAAGTGCCACTGTGCATTTGTTCTAGAAAATAAATTTAGCTTGCTTTAGTAGAAGTTCACCCCATCCACATGCTCTTGGAGATTTTACATACTGGGAATTGTTCTTTGGCTATATTCAACATTAGTTGAAGAGCACAATAGGCAGTTCATTCTCCTTCCATATGTGTGGCTGCAATGCTGGATGATGCCAGTGCAAGTGCGAGATATTGCTTAACACATATCTCCGCCAGCAACATGTTTTCCCAGCGCCACCTGGTGCATCCAAGTACATAATTCTGCCAGTGTTGCTGTCAGTCCGGTCCATGATAACATTATAAATTTCCTTTTGATTGTCACTGAGGGGTGGTGTGCTGTGAGCAATGTATTGAATAGTTTCTCCTTTACACCTGGGCTTTGTCTAAAATATAAATCAAATCAACTTTTTATCAACAAATTCACTACATACACTTTACACAATTTTCACACTTTATTTTTGATTTAGTTAGTCACTGTACCACTTTCACTACTTACACTTCAGTGTTTGTATTAGTCAGCCACTGCACTACTTTTTTGGTTCCTTCCTTTACCACTGATAAGAAACGGATGTCTTGCGTTATATACCCCTACCAAATTCCAGAACATACTAAAAAGGTTTCAAATATTACACAATGTTCCAGGACATTTTACAATGTTCAAGAGTGTTCTGGAATGTTCTGCAATGATCTGCGATGTTCTGAGGTGTTCCCAAACACTCTGGAATCTACACAAATGTTCCAGACTATTCCTGAACTTTCAGGAACTTTTGGAATCATTGTGGAACATTCTGGAATGTTGTGGAATGCTGTTCAATGTCCTGGAATGTTCTCAAATAGTCTTGAATGTTCTGGAATGTTCTAGAAATTCCTAGAGGATGAAATTTCGCAGCCCTCATATCTTCAAAAGTGTGACCTTCAGGTAAAAATGGGAACTTTCATGGATAGGGGACAGAGGGCTACCACACTACATAACTCCCTTGATCATACTGGCTCTCATTTCTGAGTTTCAGTGGCATGCATATTATACACTTACTTTTATAATACATATTGATTAACATTTTTATAAATGATAGTCCCAAAGAAGTCCTATCATGACAGTACCCGCAACTTACATTATTTTGAAAATTTCATTGAATTAAACCAACGAAATATAGTTAGTACATGACTTGAGATTTCTCTTCAAGAATTTCAGAACTGACTGTTGAGACTGACTGACTGGTAAAATGTTTGTACAAGAATGGTTAATTATCTGGTAAAATGTTGTTCCACTGAACAAATGTTTGGCAAAGGATAGACTACAGGATACTAGAGGGCTGTTGATATGATAATCCCAATTGGCGCATTTTTGAGAAGCCTGAAGATGCCAAATTAAAGTCAATCTAGACTGATGACAACACACAAAAGCAATAAATTTTTGTCTAAATTGTGGAAAATTATGTGAAGTTGACTGTGTGTGTAACAACCAGGTTCCATGGACAACTAGTACATGCTGGTGTCACATAACTATGGAACAACTGATCACCCCGTAAAACAAAGTCAATTTGGAAATGTATTTACTATGACCACCTGGCCACCCATACACAAAAGCATTGTGAATTGTGAATTGTGGTTTATTAGTCTCATAACGTACATAATCTAAATCATCTGATTCAGGTACAGGAGACATGTCAAAGTTTTGGTAAAGTTTTACCATGTACATATTACACCTGATTTTAACAAATGGTACCATAACAATAATACAATATAAAAATACACATACAATAAAAAAACTAACAATTAATTACAACTGATTTTATTAAATAGTATCATAATAATAATATAATATTGTTACACTTACAATAAAAGACTAACAAATAATTACCCCTTGCTCAAATTATCATGTCATCCTCTATGAATTCTTCTACTGAATAGTAGCATTTCTCCCACAGAATCTGCTGTAGCCTTATTTTTAGACTCTCTGACCTCATATTAAATATATTTTTGCCCATTAGCTTGTTATATATTGTCATTCTTCTTCTTCTTCTTGTCTTACGGCCTCTGTAGGACCACGGGTAGCCCCTTTGTGGACTGCATTTTCCTCTTCTTCTCCCAGAACCTCTTCATTCTTTCTCTTCTCCTCTCCCGCTCTTCTTCCGAGATCTTCAGTTTCCGTTTCTCCTGGCAGTTCCACTGGTGACATTCTAATCTTTTCCTGTATTCTTCTCTGTCATTGATCTCCGGTATATTTGTTGGTGTATGTTTGGTCCTCCAATTTTCCTTTCCTTCGACCTTGATCCCCAATTCCATCCAGTCCTTCTGAAGTTCAACAATCCACTAGGTTCCTGTCTTTCCCCTTGTCCTCCCTGTTGTTTCCCACACTCTCTACATCATTCTGTCCATACTCATCCTAACTACATGCCCAGCAAACCTTGCCCTTTTGAGTCTGATTTCCCCAGATATTGTTCTCATGTTCCAGTACAATTCTTCCCTAGGTCTTCGCATCCACCTCTCTCCACCTCTTCTGGGACCTAGTATTTTTCTCAGTATTTTCCTCTCTTCTTTCTCTAGTTGCTCTGCCCCATTTCTTCCTAGTGTCATAGTCTCATTGTCATCCCCATATACTGTGGAGTTCGTGCATATAATTTCAAATGGTGTGTGGGCAACATAAAATTATTTTTATTTCTTGTGTTGTATGTGTGGTTAAAATGATTTTCCTCAAATAATTTTTGTCTGCTGTGTACAAAGATTATAATTTCATAAATGTATATGGAGGGAACTGTTAGGATTTGCAGGTTCCGAAATAATGGGCAACAAGATTTTGTTTGTTGTGCACTACACATGTATCTTATCATTTTCTTTTGCAGTTTCAGTATTCGAGATACACTACTTCAATTTCCCCAGAAAATGATAGCATACCTAATGACAGATTCAAAATAATATGATATGCTATTTTTCGTGTACTCATGTCAGTAGAGTTTGCTGGTATTTGCATGGCAAATGCAAAGCTGCTTAGTTTATTTGATAGGAACTCAATATGTGTACTCCAGTTTAAGTTGTTGTCCACATTTAGTCCTAGGAATTTGACTGTGTTAACTTCTTCCATAGGCTGATTGTGATGATGTATTTTAACATCCACACATTTCAAATGTTTGGTTTTGAAATGTACCATATTGGTTTTTGCAATGTTCAGTTTTAAGCCATTTAACTGGAACCAGTTTTCTAGAGTACCCATTGTGCTCACAATGGAGCTCTGAATTTTTTCTGCATCATCTTCAATTAAAACAGAAGTGTCATCCGCAAACAGAACTGACGGGGAATTTATATTTATGGGCAAGTCATTTACATAGAATAGGAACAGGATTGGCCCCAAAATGGAGCCTTTAGGCACATCTTGTGATACTGTAATCAATTTAGAATAATAATTCACTGCATTTGATGTGACACTTACCCTTTGCTTTCTGTTGTGCTAGTATGATGTGAGCCATTTCAGAGCTTTGTCCTTAATCCCATATTTGTTTAATTTCTAGATAAGCAAGTCATGATTCACTGAGTCATATGCTTTTGAAAGATCGCAGAAGATACCTGTGACTTTACTCCTCTGAACCAATGATTTGCATATCTTCTCAGTAAAGTTATTTATTGCATCCAGTGTGTTTTTTCCTTGTTGGAATCCAAATTGGTTACTTACAATAATATCATATATATATATATTAGAGGGAAACATTCCACGTGGGAAAAATATATCTACGAGGGCGATTCAGAAAGTAACCTCCGATTGGTCACAGTGCGGGTTGTGGGGGGAGTAGCGACGCCATCTGTGCGTTCACGCACTCAACAGGTCAGTCGGCATCAAGCCGTGGTCGAGTGAACGTCGTACCTGCGCTAGTTTAGTTTTTGTGGCAGTTTGAAATGTGTGCTGCAATAGAAAACCCCGCCAAATGTGAAGTGCGTGCTGTCATAAGGTGTTTTACAGCCAAAGGATATTCTGCAGCAGCTATTCATCGTGAGCTTTGTGCCGTGTATGGACCAAGAGTTATGAGTGAAGGAGTTGTCCGTGAATGGGTACGTTTTTTAAAAGTGGATGAGAAAACGTTCATGATGAAGAGAGGAGTGGTAGACCATCATTGGTGACTGACGAACTCGTTCAGACAGTTGATGCAAAAGTTCATGAAAATCGACGTGTACTGTGAAACAATAAAAAAGTTACGACGGGCTATACAGAACAAACGTCGTGGTATGCTGACTTCCGGTATCATTTTTTTGCACGATAACCCCCGTCCTCACTCTGCTCGCAGAACAACGGCCCTTCTTGAGTCCTTCAAGTGGGACGTTATTAACCATCCACCTTACAGCCCAGACCTGGCGCCAAGTGATTATCACCTCTTCATGCATTTGAAGAAATGGCTTGGGTCACAGCGGTTTGATGACGACGAAGAGCTCAAAGATGCGGTCACAGGCTGGCTCCAGGCACAAGCGGGTGATTTTTATGCAGAAGGAATTTCAAAGCTTGTGAAGAGATACGATAAGTGCCTCAATCGCTATGGAGACTATGTAGAAAAATAGTGCAAAGATGTAGTTGTAAGATGTATATATTAAAATATTTTTATTTAACTTGGTGTATTTTTTTAAATCAACCGGAGGTTACTTTCTGAACGGCCCTCGTATTTACTGCATCTAGTGTGTTTTTTCCTTGTTGGAACCCAAATTGGTTACTTACAATAATATCATTTTTTATGATAAAATTTTTGATCTAATTTGCAGCTACTTTCTCTAAAACTTTTGACAGGATTGGGAGAATAGAAATAGGGCGATAGTTTACCATATCTTCCCTCGACCCTTTCTTGAACAGAGGTCTCACTTTGGCATATTTTAACACATCAGGAAAGCACCCCTGTTCAAAAGATTGGTTGATTATTTTAGCTAGTGGGGGTGCTATTATGTCACATACTGCTTTAATCACTTTACTTGGTGTCCCATTACACCCAGAAGAATTTTTATTTTTTAATGACAATATAACAGTTTTCACATCCTTTATTGTGACTTTTTTAAAATCTGTGAGATACTCAGCTTCTTGCTCAAGTCCAAAGGGATTTACTTTACTCTGATATCCTGCTACATCAACTTCTGACTTTGCTACATTTATGAAGAATTCATTTAAACACTCTGATGTTTGAGCTGGGTTTACAACAACATTATCATCTACTTTAATCTTAGTTATTTCATTACTACTGACTTTAGCACCTAACTCTGATTTGACAACAGACCACACTGCCTTTGTCTTACTATTATGTTGTAAAATAAACTTATTGTTTGCCATTTGTTTTGCTGCCTTTATAACGTTTTTGAATATGGCTTTATAATGTTTCACATACACAGCAAAATGTCTGTTTTTGTTATATTTCAATTCATTATGTAGTTGCCTCTTTCTGGCACTAGAAATTTTTATTCCCTGAGTTATCCATTTAATCTTCCTAGTCGTTTTGTTACATTTGGTTTTAAGTGGAAAAGTTTCATTAAATATTTCAAGAAAGCTACCAAGAAATTGGTTAAAGTTAGTACTACTTGAGACACAGCTGTCATAAGGCCATTCAACCTCTCTTAACTTATTGCTAAATATAGTTAGGTTTTTTTTCATTGAAGTAGTTAAATATAGACTATACCAGCAGATGTCCGAATGTGCTTCAACAAAACAATAACTTGTCTATCATGATGAGCATGGTAATTGGATTCTTGATAACTGGGAAAACATTTCATGGTGTAGTATTCATTGTTTTATTTCAGTCCATAGACAGAGGTGAGCAATTTGCTGCCAACCACGTAAATCCATCTTGCACAATATCCATAATGCTGTCTTGATAAAATGTATAGAATTGAGAATGCTTCAATGGAAGGAGCTTTGATACCTGGTGCTAACAGAGGAATAATTGTATCAAAATCTTTTCATGTAATGAATACATATGACAGTATTTTGCTTTTTCTGAATTGTGATATTTGCACTTGGACTGTTGGACATACCCTCTCTGGTAACATTTCACAAAGTCTGGTGTGAACCTTTATCATCTTATGTATACAGCCATAATTATAAAATTGAACCAACTGAGCACTTGCGCATTTTCATGGAAAAGCACACCAAGTTACTCAGTATGTTCTTATCTCAATGTAGATATTGAATAAAACTCTGCAAGTAGAGTTTTTTAACAATATCTCAAGGATTTCAGCAGCTGACTACAACTTACAGAAAACAAAAATATACAAATAGGGTACTACATATTTCCCTGTTAGATTCCCCATGCATTAGCTAAATTTATAGTTTATATGCTGCTATTTACACAATTTCATGTATGGAATTGTTTAATTTAGGTGCATTTGCAGCAACAGCAATATCAGCATGTGCATACCAAGAACAAAATGCTACAGTAACAATGTAGTCTAAGAAAGATAAGTTTTAAAAAATGAAAATTTATGGATGGAATAACAACAATATGGGAAGGATACATTACTACTCATCACATGGTGGAAGCAGTGGTGATTGCTGACAGGCACATGAAAAATACTTGTTGTAGTCGTTGTTGTTGTGGTTTCAGTCCAGAGACTGGTTTAATGCAGCTCTCCATGCTACTCATCCTGTGCAAGCTTCTTCATCTCCCAGTACCTACTGCAACCTACATCCTTCTGAATCTGTTTAGTGTACTCATCTCTTGGTCTCCCTCTACGATTTTTACCCTCCACGCTGCTCTCCAATACTAAATTGGTGATCCCTTGATGCCTCAGAACATGTCCTACCAAGCAATCCCTTCTTCTAGTCAAGTTGTGCCACAAATTTCTCTTCTCCCCAATTCTATTCAATACCTCCTCATTTGTTATGTGATCAACTCATCTAATCTTCAGCATTCTTCTGTAGCACCACATTTCGAAAACTTCTATTATCTTCATGTCTATATTATTTATTGTGCATGTTTCACTTCCATACATGGCTACACTCCATTTAAATACGTTCATAAACGACTTCCCGATGCTTAAATCTATACTCGATGTTAGCAAATTTCTCTCCTTCAGAAACACTTTCCTTGCCATTGCCAGTCTATGTTTTATATCCTCTCTACTTTGACCATGATCAGTTATTTTGCACCCCAAATAGCAAAAATCATTTAACTACTTTAAGTGTCTCATTTCCTAATCTAATTCCCTCAGCATCACCCAATTTAATTCGACTACATTCCATTATCCTCATTTTGCTTTTGTTGATGTTCATCTTATATCAGCCTTTCAAGACACTGTCCATTCCATTCAACTGCTCTTCCAAGTCCTTTGCTGTCTCTGATAGAATTACAATGTCATCGGCAAACTTCAAAGTTTTTATTTATTCTCCATGCATTTTAATTCCTACTCCAAATTTTTCTTTTGTTTCCTTTCCTGCTTGCTCAATATAGAGATTGAATAACATTGAGGATAGGCTACAACCCTGTCTCACTCCCTTCCCAACCACTGCTTCCCTTTCATACCACTCGACTCTTATAAATGCCATCTGGTTTCTGTACAAATTGTAAATAGCCTTTCGCTCCCTGCATTTTACCTCTGCCACCTTCAGAATTAGAAAGAGAGTATTCCAGTCAACATTGTCAAAAGCTTTGTCTAAGTCTACAAATGGTGGAAACATAGGTTTGCCTTTACTTAATCGATTTTCTAAGATAGGCCGTAGGGTCAGTATTGCCTCCTGTGTTCCAACATTTCTACAGAATCCATACTGATCTTCCCTGAGGTTGGCTTCTACCAGTTTTTCCATTAGTCTGTAAAGAATTCTTGTTAATATCTTGCAGCCATGGCTTATTAAACTGATAGTTCAGTAATTTTCACCTCTGTCAACAGCTGCTTTCTTTGGAATTGGAATTATTATATTCTTCCTGAAGTCTGAGGGTATTTCTCCTGTCTCATACATCTTGATCACGAGATGGTAAAGTTTTGTCAGAGCTGGCTCTCCCAAGGCTATCAGTAGTTCTAATGGAATGTTGTCTACCCCCAGGGCCTTGTTTCAACTTAGGTCTTTCAGTGCTCTGTCAAACTCTTCACGCAGTATCATATCTCCCATTTCATCTTCGTCTAGATCCTCTTCCATTTCCATAATATTGTCATCAAGAACATCACCCTTGTATTGACCCTCTATATACTCCCTCCACCTTTCTGCTTTCTCTTCTTTGCTTAGAACTGGGTTTCCATCCAAGCTCTTGATATTTATGCAAGTGGTTCTTTTTTCTCCAAAGGTCTGTTTAATTTTCCTGTAGGCAGTATCTATCTTACCCCTAGTGACATACACCTCTACACCCTTACATTTGTCCTCTAGCCATCCCTGCTTAGCCATTTTGCACTTCCCGTCAATCTCATTTCTGAAACATTTGTACTCCTTTTTGCCTGCTTCATTTACTGCATTTTTGTATTTTCTCCTTTCATCAATTAAATTCAGTATCTCTTCTGTTAACCAAGGATTTCTATTAGCCCTAATCCTTTTACCTACTTGATCCATTGCTGCCTTCACTATTTCTTCTCTCAAAGCTACCCATTCTTCTTCTACTGTATTTCTTTCCCTCATTCTTGTCAATCATACCCTAATGCTCTCCCTGAAACTCTCTACAACCTCTGGTTCTGTCAGTTTATCCAGGTTCCATCTCTTTAAATTACCACCTTTTTACAGTTTCTTCAATTTTAATCTACAGTTCATAACCAATAGATTGTGGTCAAAGTCCACATCTGCCCCTGGAAATGTCTTACTATTTAAAACCTGGTTCCTAAATCTCTGTCTTACCATTATATAATCTATCTGAAACCTTCCAGTAATCCCAGGCTTCTTCCATGTACACAACTTTCTTTCATGATTCTTGAACCAAGTGTTATCTATGATTAAGTTATGCTCTGTGCAAAATTCTACCAGGCGGCTTCCCCTTCATTCCTTACCCCCATTCCACATTCACCTACTATGTTTCCTTCTCTTCCTTTTCCTACTATCGAATTCCAGTTGCCAATGACCATTAAAATTTTGTCTCCCTTCACTATCTGAATAATTTTTTATCCAAACTTATTAATACTTATAAAATAGAAAGCTTTCAGATACAGTTCCTCTTACAAAATAGAAGACACACACACACGTGTTCATACAAACACAGCTCACACACACATTGCCTCTGTCTCTGAGGACTGGAGCTCAAATGCAACTGTATCTGGACTAGGCAGAAATCTGATGGGGTGGGTGGATGTGGATTACAGAGAAGGCATGGATTGGGAGGGTGGATCGAGGAAGATCTTTGCTGTCTGTGGGAGCATGTGTGAAGTGCTGGAGTGAGAGCAAGGAAGGGGATAGGCGTATGGAGGACAGGGACTGGCAAAGACTGAGGCCAGGCAGGTCACGGGAATGAAGGACATGTTGTAGGGAGAGTTCTTACTTGGACACTTCGTTTCAGAAAAGCTGTTGTTGGTAGGAAGAACCCACATGTTGCAGGCTATGAAGCAGCCATTAAAGTGGAGTACATTGAGTTGGGCAGCTTGTCCAGCACCTGGGTGGTCCAGCTGCATCTTGGCCACAGTTTTGCAGTGACCATTCATGCAGACACATGGCTTCTTGGTTGTCACACCCATGTAGAAAGGGGCACAGTTCTTGTAGCTTAGTTTGTAGACCAAATGCTTCTTTTACAGATAGCGCTGCCTCTGAGGGGCAGGATGTGCCTGTGAAAGGACTGGAGTAACTGGTAATGGGAGGATGTACGGGACAGGTTTTGCATTTAGTTCTATACTGGGATATGATCTATGAGTCAAGGGACTGCAAGGAGAAGAGTAGGGATGGACAAGGATATTGCTTGGGTTTGGTAAGTGGCAGAATAGTGATGGACAAGGATACTTTGTAGGGTTTGTGGGTGGTGAAATACCACTGTGGGACGGGTGGAGAAGATTGTGTGCAGGATACTGTGCATTTCAGGGAAAAAGGAGACATAGTCGAAACCCTGGCAGAGAAAGTTATTCAGTTGATCCAGTCCTGGTTGATACTGAGTCATAAGGGGAGTGCTCCTAAGTGGTCAAGCAGTGAGTAAGTAGGTGATAGGTCACTGAAAAGACAAAGCACAAGGAGATCTGTTTCTGGACAAGGCTGAGTGGGTAATTTTGGTTTGTGAAGGCCTCAAGTGAGACCATGGGCATGTTTGGAGTGGGACTGCTCATTGCCGCAGATGCTCAACCACTGATGGCTAGGCTGTATGAAAGGGCCTTCTTGGTTTGGAATGGATGGCAGCAGTCGAAGTGGAGGTATATTTGGTGGTTACTAGTGTGATGCGGATGGTGGTACTGACGTAGTCATCCTTAAGGTGGAGGTCAATACTGATGGAGGTAGCTCATTGTTTTGAGGAGGACAGAGAGAAGCAAATAGGGGAGAAGTTGATAAAATTCTAGAGGAATATGAATAGGGTGTCCCCACCCTCCACCCAGGTCACACAGATGTCATCAGTGAATCTGAACCAGCTGAGTGTTTTGTGGTACTGGGTGGTTAGGAAGGATTCCTCTAGATAGACCATGAATAGGGTGCCTTAGGGTGGTGCCGTTTGGGTGCCCACTGCTGTACCACAGATTTGTTGGTGGGGATCCCTTCAAAGGAGAACTCAACCCAACAAACCACCTTTATTGATTCTGAGCTCCACCTCAAGGATGGCTACATCAGCATCTCCATCCACATCAAACCTGCCAACCACCAACAATACCTCCACTTCAACAGATCCAGTCATCCCATATTAAGAAGACCCTTCCATACAGGTTAGCCATCAGCAGTTGTTGCATCCATAGTGATGAGCAAGCCACCTCAAAATAAGCCAAGGGTCTCACTGAGGCCCTCACAGAGCAAAATTACCCTTCCAACCTTGTCCAGAAACAGATCTCCTATGTCCTGTCTCTACAGTCACCTACACCTTCCACATACCCTCTGTCTGGCCACGAAGGAAAACTCCTCTTGTCAATCAGTACCAGCCAGGATTGGAGTGACCGAAACACAATCTCTAATAGTTATCTACTACCTCTCATCGTATTCTGAAATGGGGAAAATCATACCCACTATCTTCCCCAACCCTCTCATAGGGATAGCTTGCCGGCCACAACAATATAACAGCCAGTGCAAAAGTATGTCATGCATCATCTCAGAAAAATATAAATATTGCCAGTAAAAAGAAATCATGTGTAAACTGTAAGGACGAAATATCGAAACTACATGAACAAGTATCCAGTCTACAGTTTATTATCAGTACACTAAAAATGGAAATTACTAAACTTCAAACACCGAAATGTGAACTGCTGATAAAGAAAAGTGTGCCGAAAATTCTGCCAGAAATAATGCCCTTTTCTGATGAGTGGTCTCAAGTGATCAAGAACAAAGTTAAAAAAGTGTTACAAGAAGAAAACCATACTATTAAGATTAAAATCAAGGATTCAGAAGCACAAATACCTCATAATGAGCAAAATACAGTGAAAAACCGTAACCATGTTTCGTGTGAAAACTCGCAATCTGTTAGGCCTCAAACAACTACTAAAAAAGGAAATAAAGTTCTCGTTTTAAGTGACAATCATAGCAGAAACTGTGGGGGTATACTACAAGATGAATTAGGCAAAAAAAATCAGTGTACAAAGCATTATAAAACTTGGGGTGCCAATTAAGGAAGTTGTGAAAAATGCAGACAAATTAACTGATAACTTCTCCATCAATGGTACTTTAATCATTATTGGTGGCACAAATGACACTGATAAACCTCTGGAAGAATTGCAGAGGAACACGAAAGATTCTTTGGAATACATACTTAAACTCACACAAAAAAACAAATGTAATAATTTATCCAAAACTGCTTAGACATGATGCACAAAGTCTAAATGGAATAATCAAAGCTGCAAACCACATTATGCTATAAAAAATCAACATTGCCACAGGTGTGTGTAGGAAGAGATTATCTGTGAATTTCGAAATCGAATGCCTGAAAAGAAATGAATATACAACTCATGGTTTACATCAAAACAAACAAGGAAAGATTAGCATTTGTAATAGGCTTGCTTCTTTCATACACATGGCGAAAACTGAAAAACCAAGTACTAGTACAGGAAAAAAGCATACTCAAACAGATAATCAAAGTGAAAGTGCCACCCACAATAAAAAACAGACAGTTATGGACCATTTTATAACAAAAAATAAGACCAATGAAAGTCATAACAACACACTTACTTGGTCGAATTTCAAGTCATCAAATGCAGCAACAAGGTAGTCATTAATGGACAGATCGGTGAAAAAGGACAGAAAGAAAGTGAAAATTGGGAACATTTCGACAGAAGAAAGGCAGGAACCCACAAACGGTGAACCAGCAAGCCACACGGCAAACACCACGAATACCATTCCTGGAAAACATGAGGAATTTTTTCCACTAAGTACACTAGCTCAAATAGTGAGGTAAGTGGTCAAGCAAGAAATGATTCCTTCCTGTCCCTAATTTTAAATTACTCCATCAAAATGTTCAGTCACTTCTGAGTAAACTAAATTAAATAGAAATAATGTTAAATGATCTAAACAATATTTCTGTACTATGCTTTACAGAACACTGGCTCAAACAAGATATGTTAGAGCAGACATACCTCCCTCAGTTCAAGCATGTTTTGTAGGAAAATATTGAGTCATGTGGGTACTTTTATATATGTTAAAGAAAATATTGAATTCAATACTATAACTAAATACCATAAACTGTCCTGTGAAAAAGATATAGAACTCTCTACTTCTGAACTACCAAGGCAAAATACAGTTATTATTTGTGTATACAGGTCACCAGATGGAGACAAAAAAGAGTTTTACAATCACATGTAGGAACACTTGGACGAAATTCACTGCCCCAAGAAAAATATAATTATATGTGGTGACTTTAATATTGATTTCTCGAAATCCACTAAATTCAGGGAAGACATTATAAATTTCTACAATCATTCAACATCAGTCCAACAGTAACTGAACCAACTCAAGAAACACCTACTTCTGCATCTATTATTGATCAGATATTGATAAATACATGAAAATATGCCTATAACACACAAGTTGTAAACATGGGTTTTAGCAATCACTATGCTCAAATTCTTGCAATGAATGTTTTGGGACACCGAATTCCCAGTAAAATACAACACACTGTAAGGAATTTCAGTATAAAAAACGTGTAATATTTTTGTTCCATCCTAGAGGGTGAAAGTTGGAAAGATGTATATGAAGGTAATGAGACCGATGAGAAATATGATAAGTTTATGGCTACATTCAAACTTTTTTTGGAATGGCTTCCCCCCCCCCCCCCAAAAAAAAAAAAAAAAAAAAAAAAAAAAAAAACACCTGTGTTGAACTCTACTCAAAAAATAAACAAGTGGATTACAAAAAGGATAAGGATATCATGTCAAAATAAAATTTATTTATTTATTTTATTTATTTATTTACGTCCTGAATCTTTGTGGTACATATACCATACCTTAGATGTTGAACAAAATGATATTACATTAATATACTGTTACATTGGTGTATACATTACATTTATAAATTGTTACATTTTTATATTGCTATATTGTTACATTACATTTTTATATTGTTACAACCAACTTATTTTTCAAGATACTGTGTTACTGAGTAAAAACAGTTTTCCAAGAGATATGATGTTACAGCCCCCCCCATGAACCATGGACCTTGCCGTTGGTGGGGAGGCTTGCGTGCCTCATCGATACAGATAGCCGTACCGTAGGTACAACCATAACGGAGGGGTATCTGTTGAGAGGCCAGACAAACGTGTGGTTCCTGAAGAGGGGCAGCAGCCTTTTCAGTAGCTGCAAGGGCAACAGTCTGGATGATTGACTGATCTGGCCTTGTAACAATAACCAAAACGGCCTTGCTGTGCTGGTACTGCGAACGGCTGAAAGCAAGGGGAAACTACGGCCGTAATTTTTCCCGAGGGCATGCAGCTTTACTGTATGATTAAATGATGATGGCGTCCTCTTGGGTAAAATATTCCGGAGGTAAAATAGTCCCCCATTCGGATCTCCGGGCGGGGACTACTCAAGAGGATGTCGTTATCAGGAGAAAGAAAACTGGCGTTCTACGGATCGGAGCGTGGAATGTCAGGTCCCTTAATCGGGCAGGTAGGTTAGAAAATTTGAAAAGGGAAATGGATAGGTTAAAGTTAGATATAGTGGGAATTAGTGAAGTTCGGTGGCAGGAGGAACAAGACTTCTGGTCAGGTGACTACAGGGTTATAAACACAAAGTCAAATAGGGGTAATGCAGGAGTAGGTTTAATAATGAATAGGAAAATAGGAACGCGGGTAAGCTACTACAAACAGCTTAGTGAACGCATTATTGTGGCCAAGATAGATACGAAGCCCACACCTACTACAGTAGTACAAGTTTATATGCCAACTACCTCTGCAGATGACGAAGAAATTGAAGAAATGTATGATGAAATAAAAGAAATTATTCAGATTGTGAAGGGAGATGAAAATTTAATAGTTATGGGTGACTGGAATTCCAGTGTAGGAAAAGGGAGAGAAGGAAACATAGTAGGTGAATATGGATTGGGGCTAAGAAATGAAAGAGGAAGCCGCCTGGTAGAATTTTGCACAGAGCACAATTTAATCATAGCTAACACTTGGTTTAAGAATCATGATAGAAGGTTGTATACATGGAAGAACCCTGGAGATACTAAAAGGTATCAGATTGATTATATAATGGTAAGACAGAGATTTAGGAACCAGGTTTTAAATTGTAAGACATTTCCAGGGGCAGATGTGGACTCTGACCACAATCTATTGGTTATGACCTGTAGATTAAAACTGAAGAAACTGCAAAAAGGTGGGAATTTAAGGAGATGGGACCTGGATAAACTGAAAGAACCAGAGGTTGTACAGAGTTTCAGGGAGAGCATAAGGGAACAATTGACAGGAATGGGGGAAAGAAATACAGTAGAAGAAGAATGGGTAGCTTTGAGGGATGAAGTAGTGAAGGCAGCAGAGTATCAAGTAGGTAAAAAGACGAGGGCTAGTAGAAATCCTTGGGTAACAGAAGAAATATTGAATTTAATTGATGAAAGGAGAAAATATAAAAATGCAGTAAATGAAGCAGGCAAAAAGGAATACAAACGTCTCAAAAATGAGATCGACAGGAAGTGCAAAATGGCTAAGCAGGGATGGCTAGAGGACAAATGTAAGGATGTAGAGGCTTATCTTACTAGGGGTAAGATAGATACTGCCTACAGGAAAATTAAAGAGACCTTTGGAGATAAGAGAACCACTTGTATGAACATCAAGAGCTCAGATGGAAACCCAGTTCTAAGCAAAGAAGGGAAAGCAGAAAGGTGGAAGGAGTATATAGAGGGTCTATACAAGGGCGATGTACTTGAGGACAATATTATGGAAATGGAAGAGGATGTAGATGAAGATGAAATGGGAGATACGATACTGCGTGAAGAGTTTGACAGAGCACTGAAAGACCTGAGTCGAAACAAGGCCCCCGGAGTAGACAACATTCCATTGGAACTACTGACGGCCTTGGGAGAGCCAGTCCTGACAAAACTCTACCATCTGGTGAGCAAGATGTATGAAACAGGCGAAATACCCTCAGACTTCAAGAAGAATATAATAATTCCAATCCCAAAGAAAGCAGGTGTTGACAGATGTGAAAATTACCGAACAATCAGTTTAATAAGCCACAGCTGCAAAATACTAACACGAATTCTTTACAGACGAATGGAAAAACTAGTAGAAGCCGACCTCGGGGAAGATCAGTTTGGATTCCGTAGAAATACTGGGACACGTGAGGCAATACTGACCTTACGACTTATCTTAGAAGAAAGATTAAGGAAAGGCAAACCTACGTTTCTAGCATTTGTAGACTTAGAGAAAGCTTTTGACAATGTTGACTGGACTACTCTCTTTCAAATTCTAAAGGTGGCAGGGGTAAAATACAGGGAGCGAAAGGCTATTTACAATTTGTACAGAAACCAGATGGCAGTTATAAGAGTCGAGGGACATGAAAGGGAAGCAGTGGTTGGGAAGGGAGTAAGACAGGGTTGTAGCCTCTCCCCGATGTTATTCAATCTGTATATTGAGCAAGCAGTAAAGGAAACAAAAGAAAAATTCGGAGTAGGTATTAAAATCCATGGAGAAGAAATAAAAACTTTGAGGTTCGCCGATGACATTGTAATTCTGTCAGAGACAGCAAAGGACTTGGAAGAGCAGTTGAATGGAATGGATGGTGTCTTGAAGGGAGGATATAAGATGAACATCAACAAAAGCAAAACGAGGATAATGGAATGTAGTCGAATTAAGTCGGGTGATGTTGAGGGTATTAGATTAGGAAATGAGACACTTAAAGTAGTAAAGGAGTTTTGCTATTTGGGGAGCAAAATAACTGATGATGGTCGAAGTAGAGAGGATATAAAATGTAGACTGGCAATGGCAAGGAAAGCGTTTCTGAAGAAGAGAAATTTGTTAACATCGAGTATAGATTTAAGTGTCAGGAAGTCTTTTCTGAAAGTATTTGTATGGAGTGTAGCCATGTATGGAAGTGAAACATGGACGATAAATAGTTTGGACAAGAAGAGAATAGAAGCTTTCGAAATGTGGTGCTACAGAAGAATGCTGAAGATTAGGTGGGTAGATCACATAACTAATGAGGAGGTACTGAATAGGATTGGGGAGAAGAGGAGTTTGTGGCACAACTTGACCAGAAGAAGGGATCGGTTGGTAGGACATGTTCTGAGGCATCAAGGGATCACCAATTTAGTATTGGAGGGCAGCGTGGAGGGTAAAAATCGTAGGGGGAGACCAAGAGATGCATACACTAAGCAGATTCAGAAGGATGTAGGTTGTAGTAGGTACTGGGAGATGAAGAAGCTTGCACAGGATAGAGTAGCATGGAGAGCTGCATCAAACCAGTCTCAGGACTGAAGACCACAACAACAACACATGATGTTACAGATTTTTTAAAGCTATGGATTTTGTTTATGGCCTTTACGTTACTTGGCAGCTTATTAAACAAATGTGAACCTGAGTGATATACACCTTTCTTGCACAGTGTGGTATAACAATGATGTCTGTGTATATCACTATTTGCCCTCGTGTGGTGTTCATGTACAGATTTATTTTGAATAAATACATTTCCATTTTTAGCATGCTTTTTTTTTAGGAACATTACAACTTCTAGTATATAGATACATGGTAGGGGTAGAATCCCCAGTTCTTTAAAGAATGGTTTGCATGATTTTCGGCTGTTGGCATTTTTCATTACCCTCACAATCTTTTTTTGTTTCCGGAATGTGGTTACGCAATGAGGAGAATTTCCCCAGAATATGATGCCATATCTTAATAGGGAGTGTATGCAAGCGTAATACACTGCTCTAACTGTTTCAGGAATTGTGTTGTTTCATATAATCCTCATCGCATAAGTCATTTTGGATAGTTTGGAATTTAATGAAGTGATGTGGGAATTCCATTTAAGATTGTCTTGTAAGTAGATGCCAAGAAATTTTGCTTCAGTGACACTGTTAATTCTTTGGTTTTCCATTGACATGTTTGGTTTTAATGGGTTTTTATTTTGTTGTGTATGGAAGTGTAAGACGACTGTTTTTTGAGGGTTTATCAGTAATTTATTCCTCATAAACTACTCTGAGACATTTTCACTTGTGACTTTAGCATTTAAACTTAGAGCCATTTCATTTTCACCTTCAATTAATATGCTTGTGTCATCTGCAAATAGCACTGGTTCGGAGTGTTGAACGTGTAGGGGGAAGTCATTTATGAAAATTAGGAAGAGAAAGGGACCTAAAATTGAGCCTTGTCATACACCATGGGTTAATGTGGAAGGTTTCGATTGATAAGCTTGGAGTTCGTTTTTTCCCGTGTGTTTTACCTCTGTTATCTGAGAGCGATTTTCTAGGTAGGATTTCAGCCACTCGTGTGGCAGGCCTCTTACACCATACCATTCTAACTTTCTTAGGAGAATTTCATGGTCTATTAGATCAAATGCTTTTGTTAAATCCAGGAAAATCCCCGAAACATTTTTGTGATTATCCACTGAATTTAAAATACAATTTATGTGGCTAAAAGTGGCTGTTTCAGTAATGAAAACTGTATGAGTACTCCAAGCATAATACCAGTCCTGACTTCATTGAATATTTCAAAAGATACAAAAGAATACTTACACAAGTTATTTCAAAAGCAAAAAACTAGAAAATGACAAAATATTGTGTGATTCCAAGGATAAAACTAAAGCAATCTGGCAAATTATAAGGAAATAAATGCGTACCAGGCCAGTTAATCACAGTAATATAGAGCTGATCATGAATAAAAATAAACTAACTGACCACAAACATGTTGCTAGTGCTTTCAAAAATTATTTCTCAAATGTAGCATAGCAGTTAATAAATACACACCATGACAAACAGTCACTCAGATCAAAAAATTCATTCAAACACATTATTCCTGTATCCAACAACACCTGAGGAACTGTCAAGAATCCTAAAAGAATTACCTAATAAATATTCAGTGCGTGTTGATGAGATACCAGATGCTATTATCAAAGCTAGTGCAACATTTATTGTGGAACCACTAAGAGACATAGTAAATTCATCTTTTGAGAGGGGTGTATTTCCAAATAGTCTAAAAACTGCAAAAGTAACGCCTTTGAATAAAAAAGGTGCAAAAAGTGATATTGCTAATTACAGACCAGTTTCAGTATTGTCAGGCTTCAGCAAAATTAAGGAAAAAATGTTCCTTAGAAGATTAACAGTTTTCTTAAATAAAGAGAGGCTGATAAGTGACTCCCAACATGGGTTCAGAGCTGGAAAGTCAAATCAGTCAGCAATTTTTGCCTTCTTAAATGAACTATTAAAATCAGTGGATGATAAACAACATGTATCTGGGATATTTCTGGATCTAAGTAAAGCCTTTGATGTAACTAATCATTGCATTCTCTTGTGTAAATTAAGTAATTATGGAATTAGAGGCCAGTCTGAAAAGTGGATCCAGTCGTACATCAGTAATCATCAGCAGATTACAGAAATAAAACACAAAGATAGTGAAACAGAAAAAAATTCTAGTTTTTACAGTGATGAGCAGAAAATAAAGTATGGAGTCCCACAAGGGTCAGTTCTAGGACCTGTCCTATTTCTACAGTATGTAAATGACTTGGCTAGTAAAATACATGATGGAACCACTGTACTGCTTGCAGATTACACTAATATTCTAATTAAAGCACAGAATGAGGAAAATCTGCAGGAGGCTGCAGTATCAGTTATGCGTACTTTAACACACTGGTTCAAGACCAATAGGCTCATCATAAATTCTGAAAAAACTGTGGCAGTTAACTTTCATAACACACAAAATCTCCATCCTGCAAACCCTGTTTTTACAGTCGAAGGAAAAAATGTGTTGCAGGTCAGTCATACAAAATTTCTAGGTGTACATGTTCAGGCAGATCTGAAGTGGGAGGTACACCTAAACAATTTAAATAAGAGACTGAAATCACTAGCATATGCTGTTAGGATCCTCACTCAAAATACAAGCTGCTCATCAGTGCTGACAATGTATCACTGCAGTATACAGTCGCTACTTATGTACGGAATAATTTTTTGGGGGAATTCCACAAATACTACAAAAAAATTTAAAATAGAGAAAAAGATTATCAGGGTAATAAAAAAAGCTAAATGTAAGGATTCATGTAGACTCCTTTTTAAAACTCTGAAAATATTGCCACTGCCTTGCTTGTATATATACGAAATACTAATTCTCACAAAAGGGAGCATCTTAAAAAAGGAAAATCTCTTCAAACTATGATATACACTCATATGAAATTAGACAGGAGATGAACCTACGTAGGAACACAGTAAATACAAACTTATGCAAAAGAGGGGTGTATCATTCTGGAGCTATGTTATATAACCATATTCCTTCTTACCTAAAATGCATACCAACATTAAATGCATTTAAAATAAAGTTAAAACAGTTCTTGCTTGACCATTGCTTCTATTCTTTGTCTGAGTTTACCTCATTTACCAAATTTCACTAATTGTCAATCATAATATAGTTTACACTGTGCTTATCAAGTCATCTCACTTAATAACTGCTATTATCACATGTAGAAGCAATGTAGTACACCAACCTACATTATTATGCCTTTTTATTATCTCAACAATGCAGTCAAAATAGCTACTGTATTGTAAACTAACTAGGTTTACCACTGTCCTATATCACATGTACAAACAATGTATGAAACTGATTCTTGGACCAATAAATAAATAAGAACTTACAAAATGTCCTTGTCCATCCACACTTCACCTTTGCTCCCAACCTCTTGCCTCATATCCCTATAACAGACATAGATGCAAAACCTATCCCGTACATCCTCCCACTATCACCTTCTCCAGTTCTGTCACAATCATCTCCTGCCCCATCAATGGCAGGGATACCTTTGAAAGCAGCCATGTGATCTGCAAACTAATCTGCAACCACTGTCCCACTTTCAATGTGGGAATTGCAGTCAACTATATGTTATTACACATGAATAACGACTTCCAAACTGTGGCCAAGAAACAGGTGGACCACCAAGTTGCTGAACACAGTGCTCAACACAGTGTGCTAAACTTTAATTATTGCTTCACAGACTGTGCAATCTGGATTCTTCCTAACAGCACCAGCTTTTCTGAATTGTGCAGATGGGAACTCCCCCTACAACATATCCTTCATTCCTGTAAAGCCCCAACTCCAACTTTCAGTAGTTTCTGTTCCACATACATCTATACCCTTCCTGCTCTCACTCCAGCGCAACACATGCCTTCTGTCCCACAAACACTCCTACTAGTTTTTTTCCCCTTCTCTACATCTCTCCTCTTTCCCTCCACATTCCGTCCATTGGTATATCTCCTAACATTGCACCTAGTAGCCCTATCCTGTCCCAACCAAGACCCTGAACATGCCCACAAGGCAGCACAGCACATTCCCCCATCCCTACCTTGCTATCCCTCCATCCCGCCTCTTGCCTCCTACTCCCCCCCACACCTAACCCCCCTCCCCCCCCCCCTCCCCATCCACTCAAGCAAACTGCTGCTCACATCAAACACAGTTGTGATTCCAGTGCTCGATGACAGCAGACCTGTGTTCAAGTTGTGTGTGTGCTCCCTGTTTTTGAAGACTTTGTCAGAAAGCTTAATATTTTAGCAGCCTTTTTCTTTGCACCTGTCTTTGACTCAATGCCTCCTCTATGTGGTGAGTAGTTTTAGCTTCACCAAAAATACAAGCTCACTTGTGCAACTACTAATTTTGTGTCACTTCAGTATTCACAAAACTATTAGTTAAATATAACCTAACGGACACATTATTAGAATTTGTCTTGAATGTGTAGTGGCTGCATACTAAACCAACCTTGCTTTTCACAAAAGTAAATATTTTAATCAATCATAAACTATATCTTCATTCATCGCCATTTGGATAAAAAATCCTGCTCTTGCAATGTGAGGATCATCTTTCATAAATAAATTTATCTTTAGGGATCATTTTTCATTTTCTCTTGAAGTATTGCAACATATTTAAGCTTAAAAGCTTCATTTTAGGTAGATAACACAGTTGCAACTAATTATTTCTCATTTACAAACTACATTATCAAAAATATAGATTTGTAAATCCTACAGTTGTTACCTTTTCATGGGTAATGATATTTATGCAAACACCTGAATCAAAACAGTACTCTGAGACTCGAAAAGTGTGATAGCTGTCACCAGACAGTAAAACGATACAGGTGACATTGAAAGTATGACAGTTTCAGTCTAGTTATATCCAATACCTTCGAAACACTGGGTACTGTGGAAAGAAGCAGTCAGACCAACCAAAATATTCAAAAACAACCACATAGTACAGGGTGTAAGGTGTAAGCAAAAACTAGAAAGAAAGGTTTTATGGACGCCAAGAAGGTCTATTGGGGAAAAGGTACTAGGGGTGGGAATGCCAATAAAAGCACAGAACTCTTTTGGAGTTAATTACCAGATACTTAGTGTGTAGTGATTCAAGAATTTCTGTGTAAATTCTAGAACCACTCAGCCTTGAACTGTCCCGAACACACAATATTCTGGATATGAGTGTGGGATGGTAGAATCCTACCTACAGTGCATCAAATGTTTGTGTGTGCAGGTTTAAAATCAGTCGCAGTAAGAAAGTAGATGCGACGGATGAACGGCACCGACACGTACCTGTCGGGCAATCCATAGATGTTTTAGTAAGTGTATAAGGAAGAACCATGGAGTTTATATGCAGTTCTGTGCTTACTGTGTCATTGACTATTGTTATTAAAACAAGGACAGTTGAAAAAGAACCCTTGAAAACTCTTGACCTAAGCTTGCTATAGGCAAGACTTATTTTCTGATTCATGTTAAGAAAAGTTATGGTATCTAAGCCAACTCCTTTTAACTGTAATTCCATTTGTTTCTGACGTTCAGCTGTATGAGAGGCTTACAGGAAGTTGAATATTTATGTGGAAAGTGAGAGTTTTATTGTGTATGGAAGTCAAATACATCATTAATTGACGAAAAGTAAAGTTTGTATGTCTACTTATGTCATATGTAGAAAGAGTCTGAAAATTCCTGTACCTAGTGTTATTCTATGGAGAATAACTCAAGAGGGTTTCCAGCAGCCAGCTAATAAGAGTGGCTCCAAGTTCCAAGTAAGTCATCTCGTAAAGAAGTGGAAGATGGTTTGGGGGAATAAGCCAATATAATGCACATCTACACTCACACTTTAAGTCGTTAGAATGTTAGAATGTGGTGACCGTGACACAACCAAGAACACAGGAAATGTGGTGACCGTGACACAACCAAGAACACAGGAAATTTAAGTCAAAAACAAGAGAAGAAACTGTTACATGTTGCCATAGCAACCAAGGGAATTACTCTGAGAAATTGGAATATGTTCAAGTATCCAATGGAGCAAAATTTAAATAGAAAAAGGATGAAGAAATGAAAAATTCACAATGATAAAACAGCAAAGAATATTTCAACATATTTGTCTCAGAAGAAACAGAGCAGTGAGTTTACAGCTCTCACACACATCACGGAGATGCAGAACAGAAACCAACATACACTCGATGCCACCGACACCAGCTGCTGCTCACCAGTGCTGACTCTGGTGGTTTCCAGTGATTAAGGGGAACAGTGTGGTGTTGTTGTGCAAGATTTACACTCCCTGTTGATTATTGAACTTGTGCAAAGTTGCTTTGATAATCAATCTTCTTTTCAGGACAGCCGGCTGCGATGGTCTACCCCACTTCCTCTCCGAAGGTAAGATGCTGTTTTGGAGGAATTTTCTCTACTCTTAAAATAACTCCACACACTCGAGATACTTTGAACTCAATCCCACTGTATTTTCACAACACGTAGCAGTTTTCACATACAGGAGTCATTTTTTGTAAGTCAGATACTATAACATATTCTTTACCATAAATACAGTACTATAAATCTTTCAAAGTTCTAGTTAGTGCACCATCTGGACCTAACGAAACTAAGTGAATAATTAAGATAAGTGTCTTTTCTTTTTCTTTCAACAACATTCAACTGTTCCTAATAATGACTGATGTCGCACCGTCACGGAGTACAGTGCGCTTGCTCCTTGCACTGGGCATGTAACGTCTGAGGCAAGCACTGCAGATACCTGCCCATGCTGATCAACCGCCCGATACATGCCAGTCCTGCACACACATAATCATGGCAAAGTAGACACAGTATCACTTTCACACACTCGTCTTTAAAATAATGCATGTTCGAGATGGTGGAAATACAAGTGTCTCTAGAATTTGCCCCGAAATTATCTAGGCACTTCATATCCCTCCCCTTAGCTCGAACACGCGATATTTTATACACGTTCTCTATGTACAACAATATCTTGTACATATAACATTAATTTATGTTTCAATCAGTTTGCATGACATTCCTTTTAACTATTATGTACTTAATATAGCTCTCCCCCTTTTTTCCTTTCTATTACACCTATAAAACTTGAACATTTTGATCAATGTTGGAGTTAGTTCTTTAAAAAATCTAAAATTTGTGAGAATAAGAATCTTTCTGTTTCCTTTCCAATCATAAATTCCAGGTGCAGATAACTCATGAATATTCTGTTGCTTTGTTCTTACATCCTGTACTACCTTTTCTCAGTATGTACTTAATCATTACTTAGTGTAATCTGGAGGAACTCTGGGTAAAATAAAAGTGTTCCCTTCTTGGACATTTGTAAACCTGACAAGGCTAGTGGAATAGAGAACTCAAACTTACCAGAATAATCTCTGTCAAATTGTGTGACTTCTGTCACGATACTGTCCTTCCCTTTAGGAACAGTACCTATAGCTTATGTGGGTTGATCCTAGTAGTATCCTCCCTCTTTCTGTTTTGGTAGGTACGCACCTTTTAAAATCCTAATCTACAGTACAGGTTGATCCCCTTCTTGGTGCCCTTGCCTGCACAGTATAGGTCAGCCTCTCTTTGGTCTGCCTACCTGCCCTTTTTTCTATTCAATAAATGCTGGGTTCACCTTTCTCCTCCTTCCTGAGTAGGTTTCATGGATCATTGCCCTAGCATACATCTGTAGGTACACTATAATAAAATACCTCCTAGAAAAATTAAAACTCTACAGTACCCCTCACACTCGCTTCACAATACTTCCTTTAACCCCTTAGAGTCCTCCATTACTCTTCCAGTCCAATGTTTCCCATAGACACCACACTTGGAAATATCTACTTGTCCCACTATCCTACAATTCATCAGAATTGTTGTTAGACTGACATCCAATCCAAATATATTTCTGTACACTTAAGTATACAATGTAGTATGTTCATAATGAACCACAAAGTGTATCTCCTTCTCCCATGTACACACACTAATGTAATACTGTCATAATAACCATGAATACTCTTAGTCCTTAAATATATAAATTTATCCCTGTACATACCTGTATGTGGTGTGGGACTGTCACCTCTAATAACAGTTTGTGTATACCCATCATTATGTGCACAATTTTCCCCCCTCCAACACATGACGGTTCTCACATTATCTTTTCTGTTTGTGTCTTTGTGTTTCATTGTGTGAATGCGTACAGGTAGTCGTGTAGCCTGATTCTTCAGCCAGCTTATGTAAAATAAGTTAAAGGTTATAGAAAACCATGGAAATTGAGAAGGACTTCAGTGATAGAAGTGTATGCATATGCACAGAGGGAAAGATAGACCGGTACTCAGATGAGAAGTAAGAAATGAAAAAATAGAAATGGTTGCTAAGATCAAAGAATTGAAAGAAGATAGCCCCAAAGATAAGAAATCCTTCCCACCCCCCTTCCCCAGGATCTCTACTTCTCTGGTACTTGAGTGAGAAGCCAGAGAAGGTATGATGCTATATGTCTCCTAGAGAACGGACATTCTCACCTTCACCTTTGAAGTCCCCGAAGAAAGAACTTAGCAATTCCTATGAAACAGCAAATAGTGAAGAATCAGTCATGCTTCTCTGCAAGGGTTGTCTGAAAGGTGGGGCGTGTGTGTAGTGTTAGTCATGTTTGTGCCTACACTACCCACCCCCTCCAAAGTTTATATAAACCCTCCCCATTCACATCACATTTCACAAAAGGTATAAAATATTCTATAAAAATAGAAAATTATACACTATAATCAAATTTTAATTCAGCAGTCACTTCATATTATATTATTCTTAAACATAATACTCTATTCTGTTCCCTCTGTCTTAATGTCACTCTGTTTACACAGTACCATTATATTATACTTTCTACCAGACTATTATTCTCATCATTCCATTTTATGTTTAGAGATCACTGTTACTTGTGATTCTCTTAAATTAGTCACAATCTTGTAGTCATATTCAATCACTTAAATACTAACATGATAGGATAGCTTAAAGGGTTATGAATAGATTACAGAATAGTTGAAGATTTGAAGGGAATTCCGTGTAGGAAAACTAATGTGGAAGCAAGGCCGAAAAAACTCAGGGACTGATGGTCATCACTCCGGCCATTAACACAGAATGTTAACACTCCTGGGGAACAGATGTGACTCCGCCCGGGTTCCACGGATCTGATATTAACCTCATTTGAGCAAGTGCATACCAGTACTTCACGTTAAATTTTATGTGAAAGTCTCTCCACAGCAAAACAATTACCCTTTTACTAGGAATCATGACATTAAGTAAAGTTATTCTATGTTCTAATCTGTCATAGACAAGTTTGAATTCTTCGTCCATAACCTTGTTAGCATCATTAGGATTATACTCTCGGAAATTTCTTGATCTAGAACTATCCCTTAAGGTTCTGCCAGACTGCTTACCTTTATCCAGTGAATGTTTGCTAATTTTTCTTTAAAACTTAGTGTTACATTATTTACTTGTGAACTGACAGCTTGTATACCAACACCTGGAATTTTCCATTGAATAATCAATATTAATTCCTTAGGCTGATTTGTGCCCTCTTAGAAAGAATTCATTTCCCTTCTTACAGAATTAAATTTAACATTAACAATACAAGAGAAGGAAAGTTGCTACTCACTATATAGCAGAGATGCTGAGTCGCGATAGGCACAACAAAAAGATTCACACAATTTTTGTTGTGCCTATCGTGACTCAGCATCTCCGCTATATGGTGAGTAGCAACTTTCCTTCTCTGGTATTGTTACATTCCATCCTGGATTTTCCATTGTTTGATTTAAATTTAACATTACCTATATTTTCACAAGATTATAATTTTTTATTAGGATCATGTTCTTTATTATTACATTTGGTGTCAATTTCAGTTTCCAAAGTAACTATGCCTTCACATCAATTACTAGATTCTTTGCTTTGAGGATCTATTTTGACGTGCAACAAACCTACATTTGTCGAATTCTGTAATTGTTCCTCCTGTCTTTGGTTAAATTCAGTAAACGGTTGATTGATATGAGTATTTAAATAACTGGATAATTCATTCTTTAAATCTACCTTCAGATTCTCGAGTTTATTATTCAGAGTGTCAAATTCAGTCTTTAGCAGACTTATATTTGTTGCTTGATGGTTTAAGATTTACCTTTGGCTACTTAGAGCCACACTCTGAGTATCTAATTTGATGTTCAATTGTGTATTTACTGAATCTAACTTAAGACCCTGAGCATTTAAAGTTTCATCCAATTCCTTTATTAAAGTAACACTGAGTTCCTGCCTTAAAGAAACACTTTGATCACTTAGTTCTTGTCTTAAAGAAACAATTTGATCATTTAGTTCTTGACTTAAGGAAACACTTTCATCACTTAGTTCTTGTCTTAAAGAAGCTGAATCTGCGTCTAATCTAGCATTTAATTGTATACTCTGATCACTTAGTTCCTGTCTTAAAAAAACACTTTGATCGCTTAGTTCTTGTCTTAAAAAGCTGAATCTGCATCTAATCTAGCATTTAATTGTTTACTCTGAGCTTTGATAAAATTTATTACTTCAGCCATATCCGGCATGTCCTTATTCATTGTTATGGCCACGGCTGGTTCTCCAGTTTCTGTAGGTTGTTGTTCCTGCTCCATATTTTTAATCTTTTTTGACCTTGTGATCATTAAAAAATATTCACCTCTGAGAATAATGACCACACTACTTTACATTCAAATAGTTATTGTCTTCAACTCACCTGGCATAGAGTTTTGTAGAATCGGCACTGGTAAATAGCACACGTGCTGACAGCGTCAAATGTTGGTATCGACGTCGATGAGTGGACATGAGTCACCAACTCAAATGGCAGCCATTGCAGTCAGTGGCGGGTTACTGCATCAGCAACTGGTTACTGCCTTGGTGTCGCCTGGTTACTGCGTCAATGTCGGTGGCTGGTTACTGCATCAGTGTCGGCTGATTACTGCATTGAAGTTGGCTGGTTACTGCGTGTGTGAGGATTGCTTCCTTCCCACATCTAAATCTTCTTAATCAAATTCTGCAGACCAATTTCATCGTCTTGTTATTATGGGTTGCTATGGCAACTCTCAACTTTTTCTTATCTGAATTTTATCCAAAAAATTCCTCCTTTTCGTGTCCTGATCACTTTGGTTGCCATGTTCTGGTGGTTCGTCAGACATGTGGCAAAAAATAATGTCTTCTTATTTTCTGTAATCTGATGATCACATATACAAACTTTACCGACAACATACTCATCAATTAGTGATGTAGTCTACTCGAATTACAATAAGTTTCTCTATGCTGGCATAAATATAAAACTTCCAGAGACCCATTCAATAACATTTATGAGAAAGTTGGTTTAATAACCATTCCTTTTCTCCCAAAATTGTAAATATGCATCTTGACTAGAGTCCAACAACAGTGACTCATGAAAGTAAGTGAATAATTAAGATAATGCCTTTTTGTTTTCTTTCAACAACATTCAATGTTCCTAATAATAACCGATGTCTCACCATCATGGGGTACGACGCACTTGCTCCTTGGGCTGGGTGTGTAACTTCTGAGGCGAGCACTGCAGATACCTGTCTGTGCTGATCGACCGCCCAATACATGCCAGTCCTCCACAGACACAGTTACACTTTCACACACTCATCTTTAAAATAACACATGTACGAGATGGTGGAAATACAAGTGTCTCTAGAATATTTATGTGGAAAGTGAGAATTTTATTGTGTATGGAGGTCAAATACATTGTTAATTGATGAAAAGTAAAGTTCGTATGTCTACTAATTTCATAAGTTGAAAGAGTCTAAAAATTGCTGTACACAGTATTATTCTACGGAGAAGTAGTCAATAGGGTTTCCAGCAGCCAGCTAGCCAGTAAAAAAGAGTGGCTGCCAGTCCCATGTAAGTCATTTCGTAAAGAAGTGGAAGGTGGTTTGGGGGAATAAGCCGGTATGATGCAGATTCACACTCACACTTTAAGTCGTTAGAATGTTAGAACATGGCAACTGTGACAGGACCAAGAAAACAGGAAATTTAAGTAAAAAAAAAGTGAAGCTGCTGTTATGTGTTGCCATAGCAACCACACATAATTAGACAAGGGAATTACTCTGAGATATTGGACTATGTTCAAGTATCCAATGGAGTGAAATTTAAAAAGAAAAACATTGAAGAAATGAAAAATTCACAACAATAAAACAGCAAAGAAGATTTCAACATATTTGTCTCAGAAGAAATACACATATAACACTTCAACCAATAAGACCTAGAGCGGGGAGTATACAGCTCTCACACACATTGCAGGGACGCAGATACGGAAACCAACATACACCCAACGACACCGACACCAGCTGCTGAACTGCCTCCACATCCTCTCACCTACACAACATGAATTCTATGGCGGGTGAGCATGAAACAAAACTTGATTACTTTAGTATGAAGTGATACGAGATACAGTTGAGTGAACTTTTACAGTGTAATTATCTTATTAAAGTTAGTTTTAAATGCTTACATGAGCTAAGCCATATAAAAGTATGAAAAATATACAACAGTTTGGGGAAACTCAAGACCCAGCTGTGGCCATGAAAATTAGCAAAGAAGTGCATGACTGGGCTGAGCTGATAAATTTCATCTAAGCTCAGAGTCTTAAGTTAAACTCATTAAGTTCTCAATTAAAAACCCAGAGTGAAGCTTTAAATGCTCAGAGTGCGACACTAAGTAAAGAACCAAACTCATTAAATTCTCAATTAAATGCTAAGAGCACAACTCTAAGTAAAGAACTAGACTTAGTAAATTCTCAATTAAATGCTCAGAGTGAAACTCTAAATATTCAAATGACAAATTTAGGTTTGTTCAACGCCAAAATCAACTCTCAAAGCAAAGAACTTAGTAATCTATGAGAAGGCATGGGTACTTTGAAGACTGAGTTCAACGCTATAAGTAATAAAGTAGAGAATTTAAAAGTAGTTTTAAAGAATGAGTTGACAAATTCTTTGACCACTCATATAAATCATATGTTTACTGACCTTAGTCAGAAACAGAATGATACTTTTCAAGATTTATCAAAAATGTTAGAACTTAACATTGAGAACAAATGTAATAATGTAGTATACGAACTTACTGACAAGTTTGGATCTATTAAAAACGTGTACAATATTAAGCATAATGATGTAAGGCAGTGGTTGAATACTTTGAAAGAGAGTGTAGATAAGCAGAATGAATTACGGACAGCCATTCAGTTGCAAATTACGAGATGGGTAGATAATGTAGAAAGGAATTTCAAAGAGAAAATAGCTAAATCTGATATTATAAACGTAATCAGTTTGGAGGAACAATTTGGAGAAATTATAGAATGAAAGGTTACCAAGAGAATAACACCTGGAAATGTATTGCCTATTCCTTCTTCCAAACTTAGTGATACCTGGAAAGATGTGTATGACTGTGGAGAGAAATTAAGCTTATCCAAGAAAAAGTAGAAAAAAGGGTAACTTCACCTAATGCTGTATTAACTAGTGAAGTGGTGACTGATTTGCAATGGGGAGCTAATTCAGGGTTATCTTGACAATTCCCTAAATTTAAGCCAGATGGAGAGGTACATCCGACCCATTTGTTAAAAAGATTTAACCAAGCATTACCAAAAAATTGGTTAAGATTCCAAGAAGATTGAATTTGCTGTGGGGTACCCTCTAGGGGAAGCCTCAGAATGGGGTACAGTAAATATTGAGAATTTTTTCTCTTGGGGAGACTTTCAAAAGAAATTTAAAGGGAAGTACTGGTCTGCCAGAGCTCAAGAAAAGTTAATATCAGATCCGTGGGGCCCAAAATATTATAATAATACTTGGGGTACTACACAGAAATATTTCAATTGGCATTTGACACATGAAAAAAAAGGAAGGGGAAATACAATGTAAAGGATGTAAAATTGTATATCCCCCAGGGACATTAACATTGTGAGTTAACGGGCAGAGTAATGACCATTAGATCCAGAGTTGTTTTCGGTGGTTTTTCCAAAACAGTTTTCCTGCACCAAATTCCTTTGAAATCTAGAATTATCCTGTCTTCTTATTGCTTAGAAAACTGGATATGACTGTAAAATAGAGAACAACTTAAGAGAATCATAGGAAAAAAAGTGATATCTAGGCGAAATAACTGAATAAGATATTATATTTATGGAAAATATAATATGATGTGACTAGCTGAACAACTGTTATACTGAAGTGTATAGATTTTCTATTTTGTACAGAGTATTTCATACCTTTTATGAGATGTGATATAGATGAAAGGGTTTGTATAAATTTTGAAATGGGTGGGTATTGTAGCTAAAAGCATTATTTACAAGAACAGATAAATCATGACTGACACACACACACATCACACCTTTCAAACAACCATCACAAACAAGTGTGCCTGATTTTTCATCATTTGCCATTTCAATAGGGTTGGAAGGGTTTCCTTTCACTGGGGCTATCTTCTTTTTCTTCTTTGATCCTAGCATCCACATCTATATTTCTTTTCTTACTTCTCATTTGAGGACCTGTCTATTTTTCCCTCTTTTCATATTCACAAACTTCTATCGCTGAAGTACTTCCTTATTTCATAGAAACCTAAATCTAATCTTTAGATAAGAAGGCCGAAAAATCAGACTACATGAACACACATCCACGTATACACAAATATACACTTCTACACAAACATTAGATTACATAAGACAAAGCCAGTCACAATGTGACAACCGCCAGGTGTTGTAGGGGAAAATGTATCTACATATGGGGATCTGCACCTATATATAGGAAGCTATGATGGTTCTACATTGAATGTACATAAGAAGATGTGTAAATAAACAAAGAACACTAGCAGTTCTAAATGATATTGTTGTTGTTGTGGTCTTCAGTCCTGAGACTGGTTTGATGCAGCTCTCCATGGTAATCTATCCTGTGCAAGCTCCGTCATCTCCCAGTACCTACTGCAACCTACATCCTTCTGAATCTGCTTAGTGTATTCATCTCTATGATTTTTACCCTCCACGCTGCCCTCCAATGCTACATTTGTGATCCCTTTATGCCTCAGGATATGTCCTACCAACCAATCCCTTCTTCTAGTCAAGTTGGGCCACAAACTTCTCTTCTCTGCAATCCTATTCAATACCTCCTCATTAGTTACACGATCTACCCACCTAATCATCAACATTATTCTGTAGCACCACATTTCGAAAGCTTCTATTCTCTTCTTGTCCAAACTATTTATTGTCCATGTTTCACTTCCATACATGGCTACACTCCATACAAATACTTTCAGAAACAACTTCCTGACACTTAAATATATACCCGATATTAACAAATTTCTCTTCTTCAGCAACGCTTTCCTTGCCATTGCCAGTCTACATTTTATGTCCTCTCTACTTCGACCATCATCAGTTATTTTACTCCCTAAATAGCAAAACTCCTTTACTGCTTTAAGTGTCTCATTTCCTAATCTAATTCCCCCAGCATCACCTGACTTAATTCGACTACATTCCATTATCCTCGTTTTACTTTTGTTGATGTTCATCTTATATCCTCCTTTCAAGACACTGTCCATTTCGTTCAACTGCTCTTCCAAGTCCTTTGCAGTCTCTGACAGAATTACAATGTCATCAGCGAAACTCAACATTTTTATTTCTTCTCCATGGACTTTATTACCTACTCCGAATTTTTCTTTTGTTTCCTTTACTGCTTGCTCAATATACATATTGAATAACATCGGGGAGGGGCTACAACCCTGTCTCACTCCCCTCCCAACCACTGCTTCCCTTTCATGTCCCTCGACTCTTATAACTGCCATCTGGTTTCTGTACAAATTGTAAATAGCCTTTCGCTCCCTGTATTTTACCCCTGCCACCTTTAGAATTTGAAAGAGAGTATTCCAGTCAACATTGTCAAAAGCTTTCTCTAAGTCTACAAATGCTAGAAACGTAGGTTTGCCTTCCCTTAATCTTTCTTCTAAGATAAGTCGTGAGGTCAGCATTGCCTCATGTGTTCCAACATTTCTATGGAATCCAAACTGATCTTCCCCGAGGTTGGCTTCTACCAGTTTTTCCATTCATCTGTAAATAGTTCGCGTTAGTATTTTGCAGCTGTGGCTTATTAAACTGATAGTTCGGTAATTTTCACAACTGTCAACACCTGCTTTCTTTGGGATTGGAATTATTATATTCTTCTTGAAGTCTGAGGGTATTTCGCCTGTTTCATACATCTTGCTCACCAGATGGTAGAGTTTTGTCAGGACTGGCTCTATCAAGGCCGTCAGTAGTTCTAATGGAATGTTGTCTACTCCCAGGGCCTTCTTTCGACTCAGGTCTTTCAGTGCTCTGTCAAACTCTTCATGCAGTATCATATCTCCCATTTCATCTTCATCTACATCCTCTTCCATTTCCATAATATTGTCCTCAAGTTCATCGCCCTTGTATAGACCCTCTATATACTCCTTCCACCTTTCTGCTTTCCCCTCTTTGCTTAGAACTGGGTTTCCATCTGAGCTCTTGATATTCATACAAGTGGCTCTCTTTTCTCCAAAGGTCTCTTTAACTTTCCTGTAGGCAGTATCTATCTTATCCCTAGTGAGATAAGCCTCTACATCCTTACATTTGTCCTCTAGCCATACCTGCTTAGCCATTTTGCACTTCCTGTCGATCTCATTTTTGAGACGTTTGTATTCCTTTTTGCCTGCTTCAATTACTGCATTTTTATATTTTCTCCTTTCATCAATTACATTCAATATTTCTTCTGTTACCCAAGGATTTCTACTAGCCCTCGTCTTTTTACCTACTTGATCCTCTGCTGCCTTCACTACTTCATCCCTCAGAGCTACCCATTCGTCTTCTACTGCATTTCTTTCCCCCATTCCTGTCAACTGTTCCCTTATGCTGCCCCTGAAACTCTGTACAACCTCTGGTTTAGTCAGTTTATCCAGGTCCCATCTCCTTAAATTCCCACCTTTTTGCAGTTTCTTCAGTTTTAATCTACAGTTCATAACCAATAGATTGTGGTCAGAGTCCACATCTGCCGCTGGAAATGTCCTCCAATTTAAAACCTGATTCCTGAATCTCTGTCTTACCATTATATAATCTATCTGATACCTTTTAGTATCTCCAGGATTCTTCCATGTATACAACCTTCTTTTATGATTCTTGAACCAAGTGTTAGCTATGATTAAGTTATGCTCTGTACAAAATTCTACCAGACGGCTTCCTCTTTCATTTGTTAACCCCAATCCATATTCACCTACTATGTTTCCTTCTTTCCCTTTTCCTACTGTCAAATTGCAGTCACCCACTATTAAATTTTCGTCTCCCTTCACTACCTGAATAATTTCTTTTATCTCATCATACATTTCTTCAATTTCTTTGTCATCTGCAGAGCTAGTTAGCATATAAACTTGTACTTCTGTAGTAGGCATGTGCTTCGTGTCTATCTTGGCCACTATAATACGTTCACTGTGCTGTTTGTAGTAGCTTACCCGCACTCCTATTTTTATTCATTATTAAACCTACTCCTGCATTACCCCTATTTGATTTTGTATTTATAACCCTGTATTAACCTGACCAGAAGTCTTGTTTCTCCTGCCACCGAACTTCACTAATTCCCACTATATCTACCTTTAACCTATCCATTTCCCTTTTTAAATTTTCTAACGTACCTGCCCGATTAAGGGATCTGACATTCCACGCTCCGATCCGTAGAATGTCAGTCTTCTTTCTCCTGATGGCAACGTCCTCCTGAGTAGTCCCCACCTGGAGATCTGAATGGGGGACTATTTTACCTCCGGAATATTTTACCCAAGAGGACACCATCATCATTTAACCATACAGTAAAGCTGCATGCCCTTGGGAAAAGTTACGGCTGTAGTTTCCCCTTGCTTTCAGCCGTTCGCAGTACCACAACAGCAAGGCTGTTTTGGTTAGTGTTACAAGGCCAGATCAGTCAATCATCCAGACTGTTGCCCCTGCAACTACTGACAAGGCTGCTGCCCCTCTTCAGGAACCACACGTTTGTCTGGCCTCTCAACAGATACCCCTCCGTTGTGGTTGCACCTATGATATGGCTATCTGTATCATTGAGGCACGCAAGCCTCCCCACCAACGGAAAGGTCCATGGTTCATGGGGGGAGGCAGTTCTAAATAGAGATTAGAATAGGCACAATGAACTCATGATCAAGGAGAGACAAAAGCATATATAAAGTAGTAATGAGTAACGGATAAATAAGAAAGAGGCATGAGCAAAGAAAGAAAATGAAAGTTAGAAAGGAATTATAGTCCGTGAGACGAGTGATTGGTACTGACAGTTCCGGCAGGCAGACGGCGCTGTTGCCGAACGTGGCTCACAGCATGCGGCGCCCTGTCTGCTACACGCATTCTCTAGTAGCAGAAATATAAGCGAGACAAAATACAAGTCGTATTGGTACGCATGAATTTATTTAACGTTGATGCTTGAAATATATTAACTCGAAAACTGATAAGAGCTATTTAGTACAAGTATCTAAGATGCTGAAACATAATAAAGTTATTTGTTAAACTTCACAACTGAAATGAAAACTATTTTCGCAAGTTGTTGAACATTAGCAGTTTTGGTTTCCATTGTTAAGTATTAGCATTATTAATTTGTTCTACTACAAGCTACAGAATAATTGGTCAGTGTATTAAGAGTTATAATCTGAAGAAAGTACTCACAATATGATGATCTGGTTGTAGATCGATAGCAAACTCCCTCCTTACATTCCTGAATACGTTGTAGTTACTGTAATGGAAAAACACCACTCACATCACTGTCAGAATCTAATTTGACATTGTCTTCCTCAGCACTACTCGAACTATCACTGCTCTCTCCCAGATGTATAATTAAATTTTCAATGCATTCTTCCACAACCCCTTCGGTTTTGGCCGCCTCTCTGATGGCACTTGCAGTGCTGTTTACAATTTTAGCCCACGTCTCGCTTGTCACTTTATTGATAGCTGCTGGAAGGAGAGTTTCCACTTCAGAGATCGTGAATTTTTTATTGTTTCCAGCAATGTAATTTTTTATCTGTGCCCACACTCCTTCAATTGCATTGAAGTGACAGTGGTATGGAGGAAGCCGAACGATTTCATGCCCGTGCCTTTTAGCAATCTCGTCAATTACATATGTTGGAAATTGGGGTTTCTTTTGTGCCACAATTTCGAGCAGTTCCGCCTTCCTTAAATCTTCTCTGAAATCTACTTTTCGCCATTTCAACCACTGAATGATATCGTCTTTTTTGTTGCCAAAGTTGGTGCCTTATCGTGAACAACGGAATGATAAGGCGCATTGTCCATAACAATCACTGATGGACTTGTCAGATTCGTCATAAGCGATGTCTCAAACCATTCTTGAAATACTACACTGTTCATTTCTTCATGGTAATCTCCCGTCTTTTTTGACCGAAACATTTTCAAGCAGTTTGGCACAAAACCTTTCGATGTTCCTGCATGTAAGACAATAATACGCCCTCCTTTGCCAACAGGCACTGCCATTGTCCCCTCGGGCGTTCCATCATTCTAGCCTCTACGTAAAGAATGGCTGGCATTGACCCAAGTTTCATCTAACCACACTATACTTTCGAATTCCACACCCATGATCCTGCACAGAAATCTGCACCGCCATGCAACTACATCTGTCCTTTCCATTAATATGTTGCGTCCGTTAAACAGTGAATAGCTGAAGCCTATGTCTTTCAACACTGTACACAATGAAAATTTGCTCCCTTTAAAAAGATCGTCTTTCTGAAGCAACACCTGTAATTTAGATAGAGTGGGATGTTCCCTTCTCTTATAATAGCTGTATATATGATGACGAATAACGTCTTTCTGAAAATCGTCCAAAGCTGTCACCTGCTTATTTCTCGGTCGCTTCTTTCCTGGTGTGTGCAGCTTTGTTGTGCCAGTCTCGTCACAATCTACACTATACTGTTCTTTCCCTATCTTTACAACAGTGTTCTTACTTATTTTCAATGCTGCTGCAGTTCTCTTCACAACCTGAACAACAGGAATTAAGGGCCCACCTTTGTCCTTTTCTTTCTCAAAGTAATCCCTCACAGAACACACGAATTCATGGGCCTGGGTGTGTAGCACACTTTTCTTCCTCCGTTTTGCTTCTTTTGTTGGGCTGGTACTACCCACCGCACTAGACATTGTTTACAACGAAACATAAACAAATAAACACTAAAAACAACAAAAACGAAATAAACTGCGAATTCAACTTCAGACAAACGACGAACGACCACACCGCCTGCACGCGAGACACTGATAAGTTTCATAAGTGCGCGCGACCGGGTTTCAGAGCGGCAACGTGGCCCTAGCTACCCGCTCAAAGTCAGGCCATCATTGGCTGCCTGCCTGCGGTCGCTAGGCAACGGAAAGATGCTACCGAGCTGTCAATACCAAAGACTCGTCTCCCAGACTATAGTCATGTTGATCATTAAGAAAATTCAATGTAATAAGTACTCTGATGAATTGAAGGATAATGGGACATAAATAGTATATGTAAACATGGTATCTATTGAAAATATATAAGTTGATAAATAGAGAAGGACTCTGGGAGTAAATGATATATTAAAGAATGAATGCATAGTTTAAAATAGATTTATTTCTTTACCAGAAGATACTTAATTATGGTATACATAGAAATGTATACTAGGGTAATGAACCATGAGGTCTACTCGGAAAGGATAAGGGGGGCGTTCCCAGCATTCACTAAGTATAAAGGGCAGGCGTACCTACGTGGAGATAGGATGATCTGTGGCCTAAAAAACAAGGATGTTTTTTAAGGGGCATACCTACCAGAATTGAAAGAGGAAGTGCTCTCGTAAGGTCAACCCACAAGCAAGGAATAGGTGCTGATCCTAGGAGAAGTCACAAATTTTATAAGGATTATTCTGGGAAGTGTGAATTCTATGAGCGATTAGCTTTATTATGTTTCATGGAACTAAAAGAGTGTCAAAAGAAACTTTCATTTTGTCCAGGGTTCCTCCAAGCTACAACTAATGAAAATGGCACATACTAGGAAAAAGATAGTACAAAAGATAGGAACAGAAAATAGATTACTCATGTGTCATAAACACCTGAAATTTACAACTGAAAAAAGAGAAATAAAGAAAAGAAAAAGAGTCCTCACAATTCCTAAATATTAGTAAAGCTGACTAAAACCACGAGTAAATGCTCATGTCTTAATAACAAAGTAAAATAAGAAAAGAGTAGAGAAACAACAAGTGAAAGATGGTTCATGAGAAAACAGAGAATTGTTATTGAAAAGAAAGATATGTATATAGACATACCGTATTTACTCGAATCTAAGCCGCACTTTTTTTCTGGTTTTTGTAATCCAAAAAACTGCCTGCGGCTTAGAATCGAGTGCAAAGCAAGCGGAAGTTCTGAAAAATGTTGGTAGGTGCCGCCACAACTAACTTCTGCCGTCGAATATATGCAGCGCTACACAGGTATGCTTTGTAGGCACAGAGATAAATACTGGCGCCAAAACCTCTGCATCAGTAAATAAATTAAAAAAAAAGGTGGAAGACGAGCTTTTTTTTCTCCACCCCCCAGTTTCGACCACTGCATTTTCATACATTATCCAACGAAGTAAATACAAATTCCGTATTGTTCATCTTCGAAAGTAGCAGAATTTCAATATACTACGAAAATCCGACTGGCAAGACTGTTGCTAATAGGAACCTGATGAAATGTGAATCACATGCAGTATTCTCTTCACCATAAGAATAATACGAATATAAACATTTTGCCATGTATTCTTTCATGTTTGCTGCTATCTCATTTAAATCCTGTCTGCCTAATAAACTACGAAACTAGAGTGAGACAACAGCAAACGCGGAAGAATATACGTATCGTGTCATGTTTATATTCGTATTATTCTTATGCCTAATAGTGATACAGTCATAAATGAAGCACGGCAACTGACTAGATTTTTAAATCTAAAATGACTAATTTCTGTGCAGAATTTGATGTACTAAAGAAGCGGCCGCAAAGATTTTCAAATGGAGAAAAATTTTCGCCTAACTCTCGTTCAGAACATGTTCTATCATACGCAGTCTATTATTTGGTTCTTGTTGATCATTATCAAAGAAAGCAGCAGTGTAAGTAACAACAAGTAGCAGTCACTTGCCATTGTTTCGCTTATGAGACAATTCCTCTCTTCTTTTTTTTAATTGTAAGCGGCGGTAGCGTGCACAAAAGCAAGCCATGCCGCGGGCAGCGACACGCACTATCAGAATGCGACAAACAATGCATGACGCAGTACAGTAATGCATTTTCAGCTTAGAGTGACGTAAAAACCTATAACAAAGAAAACGGCACTTAACAGATCAAAGCAAAATATGCAATCGAGTCAAACCAGACGAAGCACGTGAAAAAGGAAGGGTACCCGTATAAATACAGACGGAGTGCCTGACGCATAGCAATGGCTACCTGGTAAAGCTTAACTGCTAAGCTTACGACTCGAACCAAACTATTGTAGCTGTATCGTCTTTCATTCGACCTAAATTATGTCTCATATTACAATGGACCAACTTTGTTTCGATTTGAAGGTGCGGCCTAAAACTTTTCTCTCCCCTTGAATTTCGAGTCTCAAATTTCAGGTGCGGCTTAGTGTGGCTTAGATTCGAGTAAATACGGTATGTAAGAAATGTATACTGTTAAGATATGAAATGTGATATTATTTGCATAATGATTATGTATAAAACATCGCATGTTCAATCTGAAGGGGGGGAATATGTAGTGATTCGAGAATTTCTGTCTAAATTCTAGAACCACTCAGCTTTCTACCACCTCGAACACACGATATTCTGGATATGAGTGTGGGATGGTAGAATACCACCTACTGTGGGTCACATGCTTGTGTGTGCAGGTTTAAAATCAGTTGCAGGAAGAAAGTAGACGTGGTGTACGAATGGCAGCAACAAGTACCTGTCAGGCAAGTCATAAATGTTTTAGTGAGTGTGTAAGGAAGAACCATGGAGTTTATATGCAGCTCTGTGCTTATTGTGTCATTGACTGTTGTTATTAAAACAAGGACAGATGAAAAAAAAACCTTGAAAACTCTTGATGTAAGCTTGCTATAGGCAAGACTTATTTTCTGATTCATGTTAAGAAAAGTTATGGTATCTAAACCAACTTTCTTTTAACTGTAACTCCATTTGTTTCTGATGTTCAGCTGTATGAGAGACTTACAGGTAGTTAAATATTTATGTGGAAAGAGAGAGTTTTGTTGTGTATGGAGGTCAAATACATTGTTAACTGACAAAAAGTAAAGTTTGAAGTTTGTATGTCTACTTATTTCATAAGTAGAAAGAGATTAAAAAATCCTGTACATAGTGTTATTCTACAAAGAAGAAGTCAAGGTGGTTTCCAGTAAAGCCAGTAAAGAAGAGTGGCTGCAAGTTCCAAGTAAGGCACCTTGTAAAGAAGTGGAAGGTGGTTTGGGGGAATAAACCAATATAACCCAGATACACACTCACACTTTAAGTCGTTAGAACGTAAGAAGTGTTTGCCACATGATGCCGCACTTGTCCCTGTCAAAGCCACCTCCTGCTACACTAACACTTCCAGTACCCTTGGTCTTGCTGCACCCCCACCTCCATTACAATTATGGCTACATGATTATCTCCATACACATCAAACCCACCAACCAGCAACACTACCTCCACTTTGGCAGCTGCCACTTATTCCGTACTAAGAAGACCCTTAAATATAGCCTACCCACTAGTGATGATCAAATCTGCCTTGATAATCAGACCCCCTCAAAAGATGCCAAGGGTCTCACTGAGGGCTTCACAGACCAAAATTACCTTCCCAATATTGTCCAGAAACAGATGTCCCATGCCTTCTCTACCCCATCACCTACTATCTCTCAACTACCTGTTGTCCAGCCACAAAAGTGCAAACCTCTTGTGAATCACAAGGGAATGGTACAATAAGACATGTTGAAACTAACCCTGAAAAACAATCAAAGAAATGCACTGCAAGTATTTTGCAAAAAATGTTGAAGTTAAAACGAAGAACAGCTTATAACAGTGGTTTGTACAGCTCTGCTGAGCTAGCGTGTGACTCGGCAAATCACTCAAGTAGCTCTGTGTAGTGCAATTATCCAGAGTTCACAGACATCAATTTTAAGCACCTAAAGACTGGTTTACAATGGAGTGAATGGAAGCAAACACGTGCAAAAGAGCATTTGTAGAAAATTCACTACCATTTCCTTGTATATGGGTGGAATACTGTCCCTCTGATAAACCTGAAATGAGAGAGAGGTATCAGAAATTATGTTTTCTGAAAATTTCTTGAAAAATGCTTTCCACAGTCAAAAAAATTCTGTATCGAGAGGTTGAATTGCACTAGAAGTTGCAGGCGTAATTCAAATTACATCTACAGATTTTTCATCATCCTCCACACAAACAAACACCTCATTATGTCCTCATCATGAATCCAACAAAAGCAATGAATTAGCTTCTGTGGATGGTAGCAACACATTTTGAATGAAATGTTGAAAATTATTCTTTCCCATTTTTCCAGATTTTGATGTATTGATTACAAGATTTTTGCAACTAAACTGTCCATTTTTTCTTTTTGGTCCTAATTTGCCTTGCACTTCTTGAAGACAGATATAAAGCTGCGGAAACAGTAAACCACTCATACTTATCACTGGCATTATCATATACAGGGTGTTACAAAAAAGGTATGGCCAAACTTTCAGGAAACATTCCTCACACACAAATAAAGAAAAGATGTTATGTGGACATGTGTTCGGAAATGCTTAATTTCCATGTTAGAGCTCATTTTAATTTGGGCCCCATGTTCTCCCATCTACGTTCAATGGAGCACGTTATCATGATTTCATACGGGATACTCTACCTGTGCTGCTAGAACATGTGCCTTTACAAGTACGACACAACATGTGGTTCATGCACGATGGAGCTACTGCACATTTCAGTCGAAGTGTTCGTACGCTTCTCAACAACAGATTCGGTGACCGATGGATTGGTAGAGGCGGACCAATTCCATGGCCTCCACGCTCTCCTGACCTCAACCCTCTTGACTTTAATTTATGGGGGCATTTGAAAGCTCTTGTCTACGCAACCCTGGTACCAAATGTAGAGATTCTTCATGCTCGTATTGTGGACGGCTGTGATACAATACGCCATTCTCCAGGGTTGCATCAGCGCATCAGGGATTCCACGCGATGGAGGGTGGATGCATGTATCCTCGCTAACGGAGGACATTTTGAACATTTCCTGTAACAAAGTGTTTGAAGTCACGCTGGTACATACTGTTGCTGTGTGTTTTCATTCCATGATTAATGTGATTTGAAGAGAAGTAATAAAACGAGCTCTAACATGGAAAGTAAGCGTTTCCGGACACATGTCCACATAACATATTTTCTTTCTTTGTGTGTGAGGAATGTTTCCTAAAAGTTTGGCCGTACCTTTTTGTAACACCGTGCATAATTGTGTCATTGCATTCATTGATTGGGCAACCAACTCCATCTTTTTATCACCCTCAAATGATAAAGTGCAGTGTGCACACAATTCTTTCATGAAACCTAACTGATTAGCATTATAAACAGCAATTGCAATGATAACAGTAAGTTTCGTCTTTACGTCAGCTATGAATTCCCTTATAGCATTGTCTATCACTGGCAGCTGCTCTACATCTTTATGTGACATAAACTTGATAATTTTGCAACTTCCTATTCTGTACCATTTCTTGAACCTGCATAGCCAGAAAGCCAGGTCAACAAAGCCCGGAAGTTAGCAATGTTCATGTCAGGTGCAATTAGGAGGGCCCAGTCTTGTAGATCTCAATCGGTAATGGTGCATAGACTCTCAGGGACAGTTCTAAATCTTTTGAACAGTTTTTCTTTCAGATGGCTTTGGTTTTCCATTTGGTGCATATTTCTTACTTCATGTAATCCATTCTTCCACTTGTACAGTTCATGCTCGGATTTTACAAAACGAAAATGCATTAGCACACTCTGTAGCTTCAAGCATTTTTTCCCTCCTTCATTTAACCAATATTTCACTGCCTTTTCTGTGTCACTGAAAGCTGTTGCAGTATGCGTGTTTCTTTTTTTCTTTTTCTCCCAGGCTTGATAGGTATTATTCTTAAGAACTGTTACTGGCACAACTGACGTCATCCAAATCACAATTCATGAAATCGTCGCTGCAACAAAAAACACCTTTGTTTTAATGATTAACACTCCAACTTGCTATCACAACCATGATACTATCTCCCCTATTTTGCAAAAATACAAGAGGTGCTCTTCCTTGAACTTTTTTGGTATCCTCCATCAATGTGTGTGTGTGTGTGTGTGTGTGTGTGTGTGTGTGTGTGTGTGTGTAGCCAAAAGCTTCCTTTTGTTGTGCCTGTCTGCAACTCAACATCTCCACTAAATGGTGAGTAGCAATCTATCCTTTTCATAATACTGCCACTGCTCCTTTTCTTAGACTACTCACCTGGTGTTTCTATCTGCCACTTCATAAAAAGCATTTATGTAACTTTACTAATTTTTTTTTATGTGTACATCCCCTATTCAGCACCCACTTTCTTTTTCTCTTGTTTCCTATCTCGTTCTTCATCTTTTGAAATGATTATTCCAAAAGTTACAGCCTTAACACAAAATGATGATGTCAGCAATGTTCCAGGATGGGTTGTTGATAGTAGAAGCTCTTCTAATACATGCACCAAAATATTAATATCTATGCACTGAGTACACACTGATTATTTGTTTCTTTAACTTTTTTACACTGATACCTCTTTCTGCCACAATTTGTTTCAATTTTTCTTGTCTCTTCTCCCACAGATCCATATAAATATGGAAAATTCTTTTCTTGAGAGTATTTTCTGGTACCTGAGAAACATAAAAGTTGAGAGTTAAAACAAGTGGAATTAGTACATTGACATCACATACCATAATTTAAATCACTGTGGTATTTGGCATTTTATTGTGGACAGCAACGAAAAATAATTTATTTGACTACATAAATTTTAGAGAAATAAATGAAAAATCACAAGACATCCTGGAATGGCACGCAGAACTACAAGAAATTTCTAAACTGGCTGATTGAAATATAAGTAACTTAATGAGAATCTGTCCTCAAGAGGTAATCAAGGGAAGTTAATAAACAAAATAGCTTTTTAGAACTGGAGAAGGCCATATTCTTTTGGAGGCAGTTGGGTTCTGCAGATCGTGTTACCTTTACTGTCGCTGGTAAACACTATGAGGGTCTTTCGAACACAAACTTTATTCCAACCCTTCAAAAACTTGGATGCATGAGTAGGATCATTTTTATGTAAGATGGCACTCCTTTGCACGCTACACAATCAGCAGAGCTGTTGCTGTAGATGAATTTTGGAAATGCTAGAATTATCAGCCATCATTTCCCAATAGCCTGGCCATCCAGATAATCTGATCTTAATCCGTGTGACTTCTGGTTGTGCGCTTATCCAAAAGATGTTGTGCTCAGTGCTCCAATTACAAATGTAGCTGAACTGATGGCACACACTGTGTGACGCCTTCTGAAAATGATCCCTGAGACATGCTGATGTGGAACATGCTGTTTGTTGATTTTAACTTGCATCAGAAAATGGTGAACAAAGTTTAACATGCCTTGCGCCAGTCTCACAACAGTTAAAAACTGATTTCATTGATGCTTTTTATGCAGTTTTTGGCCTTTGGACAATTAAAAACTAGTGTCATTGTTGCTTTTTATGTAGTTTTTGTCCTTTGGACAATTAAAAACCAGTGTCATTGTTGCTTTTTATGCAGTTTTGGCCTCAGAGCAATTAAAATCGGACTTTCCCCATCCAATATGGTATTATTGCCTTGGTAGAAGAGCTTACTTGACTAACAGTGCCACAACTGTTAGATGCCAAACTTGTGCAGTCATGCACATTGCACAGAACACTTGGTTTAATGTGCCATTCACATCATAGCCATCATATTGAAATTCGTCTGTTATTTGTAGCTAATGATGCTTATGACACCATGTAATGGGAAAATTTTAATTTTTTTAACATTTCCCCCCTTTTCAGTTATACTCCATTCATTCAAATTTGATGTAATTCTGTGCAGCATTTTGAAACTGGAACTCTAATTATAATCAGCCTATGTTTCTAAATCGTATGACGTTGATACATGAGACATGTCAACAGTTTGTGATAAAACTTGAACCCAATAAAAGTATAATATATGCTAACACCAGTAACATAATATTAATGTATTTTTGTTATGAAAACATTAAAGCAGAATTTAAAGGATAGACTTGAAACAAAGGCACTTATCATTGCATATAAGACAGTCAATGAGTCAAAGATAGGGAGTGACAAACAAAATTAGTAACAAAAGAAACACAGTTAGGTAAAGAAGTAATAATGAAGTGGAATATTTAAACAAAAGAAAACATACACACAAAAATGGACCAGGCAAAAGAAGAGGGGTGTAGCAGATGAAAAAAAAAACAGTAATTATTACTGGCAGATTTGTAATCATCATACTATGAGAAACAACAAGTTTAATTCAATTGCATATAAGCTATGCATAAATAAATATAGTTTAATACATTTGATTTCCTTTAATGAGGCAAATTTTAATCAGTGTGCATCTTATGTAGCCTTGAAATATTTCTTAATTAAAAATAAAAGATAAGTTCTTGTTTGGTAGAGAAGCCTATAATAATTGGTGGTAAGTTGGATTTCAATGGCACCATTTACATATACTTACAGACAAATACAGAAATGCATCTGGAAAAAAACCATGTCTTCTGATGTAGTCTGCATCTCCACTTCGAAGTGGGTAGCCAGCATAAAAGAATCCTGCTGACGAACCAGGGTCACTCTGCCACCTTGGGGCAACAAGCACATTTAATATGTGATCTGGGAGGTCTCCCCCATACAACAAGTAATTTCGAACATTGTCTACATCTTCAGAAAGCTGATAATCCTCTTCATCTGGATATTCTTCACTGAAATTTTTCATATTGCTGTCTCAAAAATTTGGTGATTCTACTAATCCATCAATATTTTAAAATCTAGAGAAGCTATATTACCCTAAATTAAAACTGTGAGAAGTAAATATTTAAAGTGCTTAAATAAACCCAGAAACAAAAAATACAGAAAAATGATAAAATTAGCCACTGTCATTAATTATTGTATGCTTTTGGTACAGCTCTGTTCTTTCATGTGTAACTCTGATAGTCCCAACTTTCATGTAGAATAAAGGGACCAGTGTTAATAATTGATACATGAACTGAAATAATTTCATAGTAATTCCAACCTTGCACTAACCTTTTGATCTGATATACCCTGAGTAGCCTAGGTATCAATACCACTGTTAATTTATTTGCAAATACCTTCTTATTTGACCCTGTAAGAATGAGTGAATTGCATACCAGATCTTTTCACCATAGATAAATTTGAGATGGCTACTAGAAATCAGAATCAGGTTATTAGTGTTACCAGCAATTAGTGCTAACAACTAGATCCTGAAAGTGTTATTGTGAAATCAAATGTATTGTGGTACATAGTGACAACCCATTCTCAGGCAGATATGTGAAATTATAATGATAGTGCTTTGGGGCTAGAATGTTAGATTACTAATAAGTGGCTTTACAGATCATCAACTTTTTCTGTCATATGATTACATAATAAATGGTAATAATCAAAAGTCAATAGAGTAACATTTATTTATTAAAGAAACAATACAAACAATGAAATTTAACAATATGAACCATGGGTTAACTACTGACTCATATATTTGCTTCCAATCACATATGTCTCAATTGAAGTACCACTTAGATTAATAACAATGAAGATAATCAATTTTTGACAATATAATGTAATTGGATTGATAAAAAAATCTACTCACCAAGTAGCTGCAGGAGAACATATGTATATAAAAAGTTTTACTTATGCAGGACTTATCAGTCTTTCCTTCTCATCCTGTCTGGCAAGTCTCCCCTGACACGGGATTCTGGGTGACATTTCCGAACTCTACCCCTTTTTCTACACCTCTCTGGTTCCTTTTCCATCACCCTTTAGCCCTTCTGCTGGAAGAAGGAGCCAACAGCTCTAAAAGCTAGGTGTGTTCTCCTGCTGCTGCTTGATGAGGAGATTTTTCTTATCTATCCAATTACATTACTTAGAATAATTAGAATTTAACCCATTGACCCCCTTATCAGCAGGGTCCTCAACCAGATTCCATAACTGGTTTGCGTGAGCTGGGATGGAACTGCCCTTTAAATATATTAACTGTGACTGTATCCTTATGTTATCAAGGGTCAGTCTTCAGAGACAAAAATTATAAGTCCTATGAACAAGACAGCTTTTCATAGCCACAATAATATCTAGATAAGGTTGCCTCAATTTTTTATCATTATTTAAAACCATAACAATGCTGAATGACCTTTATGATGATATTGCGTATCAGATGGTAGAAAAATGCACTTTACCTGAACATTGTAACATTTTAGGAGATTAATGAACTGCAACTCACTGTCAAAATTAATCTTATATTGGTTTCCAAACTGAGTTGTGTCCTGTTGAGCATAACATTTTTTTTAGTATGGAAACAGAAGGGCACAAAACCATTCCCAATATATGTACTTTCTTCCTCTACTCTCAATTTTGCTTAATATACTTTTTCTGTGTGTATATGAAATCTCCTTAATTTTATCCAAGTTTTATTTCTTACAGTTTTATAATTCAGTGAATAGTTTTCATGCTGCTGATAAAATTTCAGGCAGACAAAATCATGAGCACTGCAAAACCGGACCCCACTAATAATTTTTTGTTTTAGGATTGACATATTTTGCTTGAAGACCCTTATTTTTTTCTTTTTAAAGAGCATCTTATATTACCTGAAACTATGAATTTCAAAAGTTATCACCAATCAAAACCCTTGTCATCATAAGTATTCCAGAATTTTTTAATCTTAAAGTCCAATACTTTAAAAATTTTATAAAACCTACTGCTATAATCTTGTAGACATAATTTGTTTCCAAAAATGTGCAATTTTACTGTACCTGAATAACATGATAGTTAGTCAAATATTCCAATTAGGATATTTTAGTTTCCTGAAAATTCTTGGCAGGCCGCTGTGATTGCCTATTATTTTTTGTGTCTGTATTCTACACTTTCCCTGTTTTTTAGATTACTATCAAAAACATAGAAACTTCATTTTTTAATATTATAAGACACACTTCCTGAAACATTCACACAAGTACAACTCACACAAACACGGCCACTGTCTATGGACACTAAGGTCCAAGTTGGGTCGTTGCACACAGAAGCATTGGCCATGTTTATGTGAGTAGTACTTGTGTGAATGTGTGTGTATTTTCTAGTTCAGAAGATGAGCTTTGTCTGAAAGCTTAAAGATTTTTAGCATTCTTTCTTTGTGCCTCTCAGAGACTCGGCACTTTCTCCATGTCGTGAGCAGTCATCTATCTGTTCCATATTGTTGTTATTCCATAGGACTTTCCATTTTCTGATAACTTGGAAACTATTAGAGTTGATCATTGTGGTTTATTGTAACATGCTTAGCAGATCTCAAAGTTTTTTTTTTCTTTTTCTTTTTTTTTTTTCTATTATGCCATAATTTCAATGTGCGCCTCACTCATTGCTCATAGAACATCAAGACAATATTTAAGTTTTGTCCATGTACATGTCAGCTCTGTAGCATCAAAAGTTCTGAGTACTTCATCGAGTCATGCATGAAGAGTTGTATTTTCATTGACTGGTGTTTTGTACAAACAACTTTTGATGTAACCCAACAAAAACAAGTCTAACATCATGACAGTGAGAGAGTGACCTCATAAACCATCCACTTCACTGGAAACTTTGTTGGAAGAGTTTGGCCTGAGCCAGTGAGGTGTATGCATAACTGCCACTGCACACTATGCTTTATTGGCCAAAGAGAGTTTAGGAAGAAGTTCTGTGGTGTGGCCATTGCAAGAAGCAAATTGACATGTGTTGTTTTAACAATGTAAGCAGATTGTTGTGTTCTGCACAACCACAGCATGGGAAAGAAGTCTACTCAGAAGAAACCTACTGCCATGAGGGGGTCATCAGTTGTGTAACTCACTGAGTCTATCAACAAAGTCAATAAGAACCTGGAAGATGAGTCACACGCTGTCCCCCATTTGTATGTCAAATGCAGAGGCATGTGGACAGAACTGTTTGACTTAATGATGAGCTGTGCCAAGAACACGGTGGTCTAGGAGTCTGTCAATTCATACTTGCTAATCTGCATTCTGGCAGCAAACTTGGCTGATCACAGGGCGATTAAGAGCACTGTGGCTGTCCATATTGCTGAGATACTGCCAGTGCATGAGTAGACACCTCCTGCTGGAGGGAAAAAGATGACGTATGCACTCCTAAGGGGGGGGTGCCTTGGTGCTGTGATAAGGCAAGTCTGATAAGCGGTGCTGTGAGCAGGTTTCAGTAATTCAGCTGCAAGGTTACACAACCAGACCAATAAGAAGAGTCTGCCGATCTATGCCATGACTGTGTAAATGGCCGATGGTGATGGTGACATTTTCGCATTGCAGAAGCTGCTGGGCTCCCCTGTCACGACAGAAGCTCTCCCATCTGGCATGAACCTTCAGCCCCATTGCTTAAATTGCCAGGGTGAGGGCCCTGTCACCAAGTATTGGCACAACACGACGCACTGCGGTGCTCTGGCAAGCAAGACAGCTGTGCCTGCAACCGTGGTGTCGGCGACTTGTGCCTGGTGCGGTGGGTTGCACACTGCCAGCTGGCGTGGTTGTCTGGCTTTTTCCAAGACACAGCCGTGCCAAAGGTGGTGAGGCAGCCGCAGCCACATCAATGCAGTGGAAATGAAGACAACGACGGCGGCTCAGCTTAGACACAGCACAGAAACAGCTCCTCCCACCAGCTGAAAAGAGAACCACCCAGGATGCAGCTCACACCCCTGAGAGGAACAGCGGCATTGACTTACACACTGCCATGGAGGAAGCCACGGCAGTCCTCAAAGCCATCATGGCAGCAGAGAGGGCTGCTTTTGCAGAAGCTGTGGCTGCAGAGAAGGATGAGGCCTTGAGGCAACTGTGTGCAGCCCTTTCCCCAGGCCTACAATCAGCAGAATGGGTTTGAACTCCAGTGAATGCTTCTGCACCCTCAAAGAAGAGCATTTGGGTGCCTGCCCCTGTGACCACCCCAGCAGCACCGCAGGAAAAGGGCACCCAGAAGACATCTGTCATCCTAATGGCAATCACCGCAACGCCGGAAGCCATGGGGTTGACCAGTGTGAAGGAAAGAGTAGACAAAACAGCAGTATATATCACCCATTCACAAGAGAAACAACTGCAGCTCTATGATGAATCAGCAACTCACATGATGCATGATGAATTGGCTTCTGGGGTCTGCACTGATATGCAGCGTGCACTATGTTGAGATGTTCTTGAGATACAGGGGGACATTCACTTCAAGGGAGGTCTTTGATACTGCTTACCTTTTTAAATTTTTTGAACAGTATCATTATGCTTGTTTTTGTCCATGGTGCTCTCCCATACTGATGTCAAGAATTCAGCCATATCGCTGCCACAAATTTTAATCCTGCATACTAGATGACACATTTTGCCTTCTCCTGGGCTGTTGTCATTTTGGTGCACTCCAAGTCAAAAATTGCAATAAAAGACAAATGAAAAATCTCTGAGAGCTGCTAAACTTCTACAACAAACCATGATTCTCTATTACTAATAGGTTCAAGTTATGAGTTTTTGGAACTATAGTGTGACCTTAAGGATGTCCCATAACAGTTCTGTACAGCAAACAGAATAACACCAAAGTATGCATGTAGTGCATGAAAAGGAATCTGTATCACTTCTTTCTTTGTACATAATGTTGAAAATCTGAACTAGAAGGAGCATATTATTGAGCTTCACAAGCTGCAATGTTTAACAACTTTTCCTCCACACGTAACTGATAATCTCTGAAATATTTAAATCAAATTTTTATAATTTTATATATTTCCACTGACTGATATCTAACGTTCATTTAAACAATGATAGAGGAAGCTCAACAAAATTTCTTGGAAAAAGAGGCTTGAAAGACATACCATGAAGTCAACTTCTTTAACCCACTGACTTGTGTGTGTGTATTGCACTGGGGACCGAGAAACACCATAGCCCTCAGTGGTTCACAACTCCACAACAGGCCACAGCAGTCCACCCACCCCACTGCTGCCCCACACTGGACCCCCCCCCCCCCCCCCCCCCTCCTGGGAACATCTCATACCAGACGAGTGTAACCCCAAATGTTTGCATGGTAGAGTAATGATGGTGTATGGGTATATAGTGCAACTGAGGCGGAACAAGGGGAACATGCCCGCATTTGCTGAGGCAGATGGAAAACTGCCTTAAGAGCCGTCCACAGGCTGGGCTACACACCGGACCTCGACACTAATTCACCTGGCGGATTTGTGTCGGGGAACGGTAGGCCTTCCCACTTGGGAAGCAGCATGTTAGATCACACAGTTAGCCGGGTGGGATTTACTAATATTTTTCCCCATTATTGACCTTATATTTACTATTTAAATTTACAAATATTAGCATATTTTTGCCCTAACCACTTTCCTCAAACGTATATAATTCTTTATAAATCTGTCCCTATTATTTATTGATATAATGGGGAATGAATATAATACTGTTTTATAAGTTTTTGTTGGTGTGGTACACCTGACAAAATACAGCATGTGCAGTGCCGCTGGACATTTCTCACACTCATACTCTGTATCACTTTTCTCGTTCCTTGCTTTGCACACTACACAATTTCTGGAGGTGTTTTCTTGATTGGATTGGGGGTGAAGGGGGGAGGGGGGAGGAGATAAACCCAAAAACACCTGAAAACGACTGCTTATAACTTGCAAAATATACAAAGAAATAAAGTGTATTATACATCACTAAGCAAATCAGTTTCTCAGCTTTCCAATAGTATATAGCACGTTATGCCATCTACTAACAGAGAAGAAGCAGCTTTAGCTGCTTGGCCCGTCTCACAGCCAGTATTGTAATAATGGACTTGAAACCTATGGCCAGCTGTGAGCCAGTTGTAAAAGTCAATGGGTTAAGAAGGGATACTAGAACCATCAATTCTTTATCAAGGACAATAATGGGATCATGCACATCAATGCAAACAACACTGTTAAGAGAGGAAACAATACTTCATGGAGCTCCTCAGCTATGATGAAGCTGTTTAAGATATGTTTGAATTACTAAGTCCTGTCACCTCAAATTCAGACTACTCACCATGTACACTGGAAGAAATAAAGAATCAGATAACGAGGCTGAAGGAGGAAAAAATTTCAGGAGAAGAAGGAATCCACGCACGAATCATTCAAAGGCGAAAAACATAGACTTCACAAGATAATCCTCCAAAGAACATCTTGATTATTGGGGGGGGGGGGGGGGTCCTACTGTACACACAGAAATGTGACAAAATGGACTGCGCCAACTACAAATCACTCACTCTCCTGAACATCTGTTATAACATCCAGCCCATTTTTACTGTGTGGAATGAAGCCATTTGCAGAAGTGATGGGTGAATAACAGAGTGAGCCCAGTAAGGGCCATTCGACTGTAGACAAAATCTATGTACTGTGGCAGTTCCCAGACAAAATTTGGGAGTATGATGAAGACCGTCATGCAGTCTTCATACACTTTAAGAAGGCATACAGCTGCAGACATCAAGACAGTTTGATGTATTGTCTAGCTGAGTATGGAATACCTAGGAAACTCGTCAGTCTAGTATTGCCTCACCAAATAAAAAGGCAAAATTAAGCTCAGAGATCAAAGTCATACATATGACTAACATAAACACAGGGCTGAGACAGAAAGGTGATGTGTCACTGATATTGTTCAGTCTGGCACTGAATAAGATAATGAGGGAAGCCTTTCATAAATATTTTGCGAGTGACTGAGGCTGTAAATAAGACACTCACACATCCCACGTTTCTTGGCAATGTTTCCCTGTTATCCACACCTAAGGAAGAACTGATGCAGATGAGCAACAGTGTGGAGGCTGTGGCAAGCAATATCAGTCTCCAAATGAATGAATCAAGGACCGAGTATCCAGCATGAAACAGTACTCCACTCACTGACAGTCAGTAGATTATCTTACAAAACGCTTCTATTTGTTAATATCTGCAGGTGATATTCATAGATAACAAACCATGTAATCCAGAGATCAAAGCAACCATCCATGTCAGAACCTTATCATACTTTAGTCTCTATCACCTTTTTACATCTTGCAATCTGTCAAGGAATTTCTAACTCCAGTTGCACTAAACACCAATCCAACCTACACAGCTGTGTGACTGATAAAACATGGAGGGTCTGGAAAAAGTACTGAAATAATCTTCTTGTTTTTGAGCAAAATATCATAAGGAAGATGTATGATACAGTACATGATGAGATCACTGGGAGATGGGGTATACAGCATAATTTTGAGCTGACTGAGAACTACAACAGACCAAATATTGCAGGCCTAATGAGAACCAAATGGTTTGTATGGGCAATCTTATGTTGCTCAGACGGACAAACGTCAACAGCCTTTGAAACCCACAGATTTTACTCCTTGTGGAAGAACACAACTAGACAGACCAAAGAATTCATGATGACTTGCTGCAGATTGGCTTAGAAGGTGACTGGTGCCAAAAAAATAGTAAACAGGAATGAGTGGAAGAGGAACCTCCTAGCTGTGCGCGATTGTCTGAGACTGATAATGTTAAGCTAAAAATCAGGTTATCCACTGCACAATTTTAGCACTTGACTCATCCACCAGACAAAAGTACTGAAAAAAGTAAGCAGTGAGAACCATATGTGGTATTCAGCCACAGTCATCTTGAAGGTGTCTCTTCAATGAGTTGAGTATTTTAACCACACTTTCACAATATATGTTGCACAATGTGGCATAAATAATCCACCATAATTTGAAGTCCAAGCAATGTCCATAGCTAAAGTATCATAACAAGATATTACCTTCATTACTTATTACTAAACCTGTCAGTGGATGAGAAAATTGTTCAACATACAAAAACCTTCCAGCAAGGTAATTCCATAAATATACTTAAAAACTTTGATAGTAAGTGAGACGTCTGCACTAATTTCAACAAACAACGTGAAAAGAAATATATTTTCTCACCATAATGATACATAAGTTTGGTTCAAAAAATGTGACATGATAAACCACGATCAACAGATCACATGTGCAGTGTCCACACTATACTGTAGTAAGTCTCAATATGCAGCAGAAATGACAACTTAAACTACTGCTACTACAGAAAACTAGCTGAAAAAGATGAGTAATATATGAAAAGCAAACCAGTACATTACTATGGATATACTGACATTAGTCCACGCCAGGCAACTTGGCTGTTTCATAGATAACATGAGAAAGAATTAAATCATCCTCCCTTGCACTGGGCAGAATGGATTCATGATAGGAGAGTTCTTGTAATTCCACCACATGTATCAGTTTATCACTTGATACAATTATGCATAATCTGGTTATAAAGTTATGCATGGCACAGAATGATTCATCTGCTGGCAGTGTGTCACATCCTGAAACACACATTGGAAGTTTAAGGGCCACCGCCAACTTCCATAACCTCACTTGTCACCTAGCTGATATTTACACCAAGCTCCCTGGTGCATAGATTGCACACTGGAAGTTTAACGGCTGCCTGATTGACAATGATCCTGCGCTATGTGGTTTCCACTGAAATGTGATTCAGAATTTGTCGGTGCCTACCAAACGCGTTTGGCTAGTGTCATGGATTTTTCTGTCGGCCTAATATGTGACTGTATTACATCAACATTGAACTGATGTGTTTTCAGTGAACAAACTGATGGCGTATGGGTACACTAAGAGTGTAATTTCTATTTTAGTGTTTCCTAAATGTATCAACAGTGTTCTCCAGCATAGACACGTTAGTGATTCAACAAACAGTCAGGGTCCTGTGTTGACCATGAGGTGTCCACTTCCAAAAGTGTTTTGTCTTATGCATTTCCAGAAGAATGAGCAACTAATACTTTCTATGGTTTATTTCTAAATAATCTGTACTTAATAAAATCTGTGTTATTGAAGAAACAGACCTGCAATACTATTACTCTCATGTGTGGGTTGTGATGTTATTTATGTTGTCATTGCTGCAATTGTAACATGATTGAATTCTCAGTAGACTTACAATAGAATTACTTTTGTGTGTCAGTAGTGATGTGATGTATGTTGCCATTACTACATTTCTAATTATGGCTGAATTCCCAGCATAGCTGTCCACAAGGGGTACAAGGAGGGCACTACAAGGAGGGCACTAAAAGGAGGGCACTTGCCCCTCCTGAAATCTGGATACAGGCTCTTTATTAAAATATTTTCATGAGGTTGTTTGCTATTCTTCTAAACTGCACCATTACAGAAGCATTCTCTTCTCTACATGATTTGAAATTTTCACAAACTCTGTTGGGTGCAACCCAGTGCTATATGCAGTCTGAAGACGTCCTTAGTTCAGGTAGCAAGGCATCACAATAACACATCAAACTTATGATGAAGACTGTATTGGTTCAGCTGTTGAAGGTCAGTTCTACTGGCCAATGTGAGTGGGATTTTGGGAGATTTCCCACATTCATTTATCATATTCTGGTCCCAGGCTACACTTTACCAGGGCAAACCTCACAAAATAGTATTCTAAACAATTTGTTCAACATTAGCAAAACCAGTCAATATTAAAATATAGAAAACACGAAAGTAATGGAATAAATTCATTAACAGCAGCAGATATGAAGTTATATAGAAGACAAAGTGTTTTAGATGCCAACAAAGTTGAATAAACCTTTTATTCTCCACTATGAGGAACATTAATTTGCCTTTTCTGTCAGTTATTTTTGATTATATCCAGCGAGACTCCTGAATCATTCTGACCTTTCATCCATAGCTGATTTTTTTTATTTTTCAGTTTCCATCTAATATTACGGGAATTTTGTGAAGTTGTGAATATTTTGTAGCTTTACTTCATGACTCATTGTCTATCCCAGATGTAATTGTATGAGGATGTAATTTCATATTGTTGCATCAAAAAGGTGGCATACATTTTCATGTTAGCAACATAATAACATGTTCTTTGTATATCCTATTGAAATATGCTTACAGTTTAGGATCAATGTAAATTAACTTTATTATACTAAGTGGATATCTAATCAGTCATCTGAAGTAGAAAAAATTTTGTGTATGTCTTGTCAAATACAGTCATTGCAGAAACAAGTTTTCAAATACACCAACTCAGTTATAGCAAAATGAGCAAGTTTAGAATTTTGTTACCTATTGGAAAAACATCTGCAAATATCCATGACTCCCTGAGGAATAAATAACAGCAGACATAATTGTGAAACTACTTACAAAACTTGAAACCTAATGTAACATAATTTTCCAAAGAACACTGTTGTTCAGTGTATCTTGGTGCAAATGAGTGGGAAAAGTAAATATTTGCCGTGCAAGGATATCCTCCGAACATTTTCTTCTCGAGGAACACATGTGAAATTACAAAAATGACCCTCACCCTAAGCTAGAGGCAGACACTGAATGTTGTCCTTTCACAGAAAATACATAACTGGGGGGTAAAACAGATAACAGATGTTAGCATTGTAGGAGATAAGGGGACAAATTAATTTCACAGTTATGTTAAAGAAGCATAAATAAACACTTCGGTCTTTTTTTGTCACTATGTGTGTGCACTTTGTGAATATTAAGTAGGTCATTTTCTACTTGTTAGCGGTACTTTACTGAGAGTCCATAAATAAGTCTTTGTAGTCTACCTTCACCTTTAGGCTGTCACAGATAGAGATTGTCACTTAGACATGAGATCTCTGCAAAAAATGTCATGAAGATTTCAGAGTCTTTAAACATTGTAATAATGACTAATAGTTGCCTAAAATGCTTATTTATTGCAATTGTGATTTCAAGTATTCCCCATTTTCAACAAAATATGACAAATGCAAATGGAATGTAACAATATTATGAAAAGGAAAGTTGCTACTCACCATATAGCGGAGATGCTAAGTCACAGATAGGCACAACAAAAAGACTGCCACAAATAAAGCTTTTGGCGAATAAGGCCTTCATCAGCAATAGACCACACACACACACACACACACACACACACACACACATACACGTACACACACACAAACAGAGAGAGAGAGAGAGAGAGAGAGACAGACACAAATGCAACTGACACACACAACTGCAGTCTCAGGCAGTGGAAACCACAAATGGTATATGCTTGAAATTGAAATCACAATGAACAACAATATTGAAAGCCACTATCAGTAATTACATGAAAGCCACAGACTCATCCCACATCAAATTACCTTTCTAAAATGCTAGAAAATTTGATCTTCTTGCTACAATCATAGCAAAATAAAATTGTAAAAAAACCTTTAAAATATTCTCCAGCTTAAAATTATTACAATTCTCTGCACTATTATGCCTAGGTATTCTGCTGCCTATTAGAGGACCCAGCATTTTGTCTCTGGCTGCAGAGGATATTGTTGGGAGGAGTGGCAGGAACAGCTGTGGGTTCACTGTTGTTCTGGAGAACACAGTAGCCTGCCACTGACAAAGTGGTCAGTGGTGAGGTGCCATATGTGTACCAAGAGAGAAGCCATGACCATTTCTGAAGATGCCTTCCACAGAAAAGTATGCATCACTGTTTTATCTAGCAACCCCAGAAGATTATGGCATAGCAGCCCACAGAATATTAGTGATTTTAACATTTCCAACTGTGAAAGTTAGTCTTCTTCTGGTTTTTGCAAAGTGAGATCAGTTGTGCTTTTCAATTAAGTCTTCTCATCTTTGGGAAATCTTGAGTTTATCATGTGTAATTTAGTAGTACAATAAAAATAACCTTATGTTTTTGTCAGGACATATTTCACAGCCCACGCAATGTGGTACGAAAGTAACTGTGCAGCTGCTCTCACAACCTGGCTTACACATCCAGTAATACCCATACTAATCTGTCATGATTTGAGAAACATGTTTTAATTATGGGTAGGTGAAGCTGCTTCCATACTTTCAAACATTTAACTCCAATGTCACAAACAAATGTGTAGTCCAGCACCTTCTAGTTCTTTTATTATTCTTCCCCAGGGCTCATTAGCCATTTTGACACTGATATGGTGATGTACTGGCTGCTTCCATGTCACAAATAAACTGCAGGCCATAAACAACTGTCACATCAGTAAATCATTCAGACCCAGGTGAAATTAATTTTGTGATCTCTTTTAAAATTCCCAGACTAAAGATGCTTTAATCTTCTTTAGAGTGCTGAATGACTAAAAAGACTTCTGTGTTTTCAAATAATTGTATGCTTTGAGAGAAATTGCTCTTTAGCAGAAAGTCCAACAAAGATAGTGAAAATTTTCTTTCATTCAGTTATGTGTCAGACTACGATACAGTTTAACCACTAATAACAGCAAAAATGGAAGCAAAGAGAACTTGGTTCTAAATATTGGTTCCAACAGTTCAGCATATTTCACTGAAGACATAGCATACAGTATCTGGCAGGTAATATTGCCTTCAAATGGAAGAACATTGACAGTTCACTTTGAGGTCAAGCAGTAAACATCAGCCTGTTAGAAAAGAAATCATAGATCCACAGTGGATTACTATAATTTCTAAGGGAGCATCACATCTCCATCACCTGAATGGCTATCTATATTGATATAGATGAAGGTTTCTCGGGTCTCCAGCCGGGTGGTAGCGTTGACATCTCGCGACGTTTCGGGAAGTGTCATACTACCCATCTTCTGGCGAAGTGTCGAGATTCGCGGAGAGTGGGCTATTTATATGCACGGTCACCCCCTCCACTAGACCTCGGGTGGCTGCGGTGGACCAGCGGCGTGCGCGTGGTAGTGGGGATGGCGGTCACCCCCGGCGGCCACATTCGGTTCTCGGTGTAAGCATTCTGTTTGCGTCCGTGGCGGAGGACATTGACGGGCGCACTCCCGACGGATTGCCGCTATCGCCGGGTTCCATGCTGCATTGAGTTGGTATCCCTCATCTCTGTTGACCAGATTCTCGTGAATCCTTATTTCTATGGATTCTTTGATCACGCTCTCCCAAAAGCCAGATGCTTGGCACAGTACCTTCGTGTTTTCGAAGTTGAAGGTGTGTTCTTCATTGATGCTGTGTTCTGCTATGGCTGATTTTTCTGTGTGGCCTAGGCGCACACATCTGATATGTTCTTTGCAGCATTTAGATATGCAGCGCTGTGTTTGCCCAATGTATTGCTTTCCGCATTCGCATGGTATACTGTATACTCCTGGTGTGTTAAGGTTCAGCGCATCGTTGGCAGAACCTAGGAGCTCCCTCGTCTTCGGTGGTGGTCGGAGAACGGTTTTGATCTTGTATTTTCCCAGAAGTCGTGCAATTTTGGCCGAGAGCAGACCCAAATACGGAAGGAAAGTGAGTCGTTTATCTTCTTCTTCTCCTTCATTAATTTCTTCTGGGGTTCTCACTGCTTCTTTCTTCCTTTTAAGCGCCTTGTTAATCTGCATTCTACTGTAGCCATTTTGTTGGAAGACTTCTCTCAGGTGTTGCAGCTCGGATGGTAGGCTGTCTTTGTCACAGACGGCACATGCCCTATGTACCAGGGTGGTTAGTACTGTTTGTCTTTGTGCTGGATGGCGGCAGCTTGTTGCATGAAGGTATAGATCCGTATGTGCCTTCTTCCTATGTACCGCATGGCCTAGTGATCCATTTGCCTTCCTCTTAATTAAAATATCAAGGAAGGGGAGGCATCCATTTTCTTCCATTTCCATTGTAAATTTTATGTTCGGATGGATGCTGTTGAGGTGTTCAAGAAACTCATCTAGTGCCTGTTTGCCATGTCCCCACACGACAAAAGTGTCGTCGACATAGCGGAAGAAGTGCTTCGGTTTCTGTCTGGCAGTTTGAAGGGCCACCTCCTCGAAATGTTCCATATAGAGGTTTGCAATCGCAGGAACCAATGGGGAGCCCATCACCACACCGTCGATCTGCTCGAAGAATTCCCCGTTGCACTGAAAGTACGTGATTGTTAGTGCGTGTTCGAAGAGGTTCAAAGTGCTGGGTTAAAAGTGCCAAGGAGTCTTGAAGAGGCACTTTCATGAAAAGTGACGTCACGTCGAAGCTCACGAGTAGTTCAAGCATATTTTCCAAAACTCCTATGGAGAAAAGATACCAAAATACAAAAACAACGTTATAATCCAAATTTGGGAAAATTTACGAAAAATGACATTTTCTTGTATCTGAAGACAAGGACTCTCTTGTGGTTTGAATGTCTAAACAGGAAGGCTAAATAGGAGGGCATTAAGGAGACTGAAGCAAGAAGAAACCAATTCTTGAACTGCATTTCTTTTAACATTCACAAATTAAGTATCTTGTGCTAGTATTAACATCATTTCTTTTTCACAGCATATCTGATGTGAATCATAACTAAGATAAAAATGGTAATTACGTTCATCTGTTAACTATTTTAAATGGTAAATAAACACAACTATGAGGGAACAGTAAGCCTGTGTGTGCAATATTCTGGTAATCAGAGCAGTCTCATTCCATTTTTAATCCTATTATTAGGTAGTGATTTCAGTTTTATCAGTTAAAATATTAGTTGTTTTAAACTGTACTAGAGTTAAATATTGTAAAGATTTATGATCAGTTCAAGAAATAATCCAGAAACAACATCACACTCATCACTTAGCACAAGGGAGAACTGAAGCCCACTGTGCTGTTGTCTCCACAGTGACGTCAGTGGGAGCTGGCCAATGGCAGCTCATTGGCCAGGAGAAGCCTACATGTTAAATTTCTACCTATCTTGAAATATACTCACCACAGTGAGGGTATAGTGAACCATTGATTAAATATCTGGGTATAACATTGCAAAGTGAAATGAAATGAATGAGCACATAGTGTCAGTTGTAGAAAAGGCAAAAGCTCAACTTCCATTTGCTGGAAGAATTCTGGGAAAATATAGCTCATCTATGAAGGAGATACTTACAGAGCACTTGTGACTGAGCAAGGTGATACAGTGGTTAGTGCAGGAGGATGACAGTTCAAATCCCTTCCAACTATTCAGCTGAAGGTTTTCTTTGATTTCCCAAAATCACTTCAGGCAAATGCCAAGATGCTTACCTTGAAAGGCCTTCATCAACAATAGACCACTAGACCACACACACACACACACACACACACACACACACACACACATACGCACACATGCATGCACGCACGCAAATGCAACTGACACACACAACTGCAGTCTCTGATATGCATGACCAATTTCCCTCCACATCCTTCTCTAAGCAAGATTGTGCTCTATCTCTAATGACCTCATTGATGAGACTTTAAACACTAATCTTCCTTCCTTTCAAGCAACTTGTAGACCCCATTCTCAAGTACTGCTTGGGCATTCCAGGATCCTCACTACAGTGCATTAAAGGAAGATATCACAGCAGGAAAAGGGAGAGAAGGAAACGTAGTAGGTGAATATGGATTGGGGCTAAGAAATGAAAGAGGAAGCTGCCTGGTAGAATTTTGCACAGAGCACAACTTAATCATAGCTAACACTTGGTTTAAGAATCATGATAGAAGGTTGTATACATGGAAGAACCCTGGAGATACTAAAAGGTATCAGATAGATTATATAATGGTAAGACAGAGATTTAGGAACCAGGTTTTAAATTGTAGGACATTTCCAGCGGCAGATGTGGACTCTGACCACAATCTATTGGTTATGAACTGTAGATTAAAACTGAAGAAACTGCAAAAAGGTGGGAATTTAAGGAGATGGGACCTGGATAAACTGACTAAACCAGAGGTTGTACAGAGTTTCAGGGAGAGCATAAGGGAACAATTGACAGGAATGGGGGAAAGAAATACAGTAGAAGAAGAATGGGTAGCTTTGAGGGATGAAGTAGTGAAGACAGCAGAGGATCAAGTAGGTAAAAAGACAAGGGCTAGTAGAAATCCTTGGGTAACAGAAGAAATATTGAATTTATTTGATGAAAGGAGAAAATATAAAAATGCAGTAAATGAAGCAGGCAAAAAGGAATACAAATGTCTCAAAAATGAGATCGACAGGAAGTGCAAAATGGCTAAGCAGGGATGGCTAGAGGACAAATGTAAGGATGTAGAGGCTTATCTCACTAGGGGTAAGATAGATACTGCCTACAGGAAAATTAAAGAGACCTTTGGAGATAAGAGAACCACTTGTATGAACATCAAGAGTTCAGATGGAAACCCAGTTCTAAGCAAAGAAGGGAAAGCAGAAAGGTGGAAGGAGTATATAGAGGGTCTATACAAGGGCGATGAACTTGAGGACAATATTATGGAAATGGAAGAGGATGTAGATGAAGATGAAATGGGAGATACGATACTGCGTGAAGAGTTTGACAGAGCACTGAAAGACCTAAGTCGAAACAAGGCCCCCGGAGTAGACAACATTCCATTGGAACTACTGACGGACTTGGGAGAGCCAGTCCTGACAAAACTCTACCATCTGGTGAGCAAGATGTATAAAACAGGCGAAATACCCTCAGACTTCAAGAAGAATATAATAATTCCAATCCCAAAGAAAGCAGGTGTTGACAGATGTGAGAATTACTGAACAATCAGTTTAATAAGCCACAGCTGCAAAATACTAACACAAATTCTTTACAGATGAATGGAAAAACTAGTAGAAGCCGACCTCGGGGAAGATCAGTTTGGATTCTGTGGAAATACTGGAACACGTGAGGCAATACTGACCTTATGACTTATCTTAGAAGAAAGATTAAGAAAAGGCAAACCTACGTTTCTAGCATTTGTGGACTTAGAGAAAGCTTTTGACAATGTTGACTGGAATACTCTCTTTCAAATCCTAAAGGTGGCAGGGGTAAAATACAAGGAGTGAAAGGCTATTTACAATTTGTACAGAAACCAGATGGCAGTTATAAGAGTCGAGGGACATGAAAGGGAAGCAGTGGTTGGGAAGGGAGTAAGACAGGGTTGTAGCCTCTCCCCGATGTTATTCAATCTGTATATCGAGCAAGCAGTAAAGGAAAGAAAAGAAAAATTCAGAGTAGGTATTAAAATCCATGGAGAAGAAATAAAAACTTTGAGGTTCACCGATGACATTGTAATTTTGTCAGAGACAGCAAAGGACTTGGAAGAGCAGTTGACGGAATGGATGGTGTCTTGAAGGGAGGATACAAGATGAACATAAACAAAAGCAAAATGAGGATAATGGAATGTAGTCGAATTAAGTCGGGTGATGCTGAGGGTATTAGATTAGGAAATGAGATACTTAAAGTAGTAAAGGAGTTTTGCTATTTGGGGAGCAAAATAACTGATGATGGTCGAAGTAGAGAGGACATAAAATGTAGACTGCCAATGGCAAGGAAAGCGTTTCTGAAGAAGAGAAATTTGTTAACATTGAGTATAGATTTAAGTGTCAGGAAGTCATTTCTGAAAGTATTTCTATGGAGTGTAGCCATGTGTGGAAGTGAATCATGGACGATAACCAGTTTGGACAAGAAGAGAATAGAAGCTTTCGAAATGTGGTGCTACAGAAGAATGCTGAAGATTAGATGGGTAGATCACATAACTAATGAGGAGGTACTGAATAGGATTGGGGAGAAGAGGAGTTTGTGGCACAACTTGACCAGAAGAAGGGATCGGTTTGGTAGGACATGTTCTGAGGCATCAAGGGATCTCCAATTTAATATTGGAGGGCAGCGTGGAGGGTAAAAATCGTAGGGGGAGACCAAGAGATGAATACACTAAGCAGATTCAGAAGGATGTAGGTTGCAGTAGGTACTGGGAGATGAAGAAGCTTGCACAGGATAGAGTAGCATGGAGAGCTGCATCAATCCAGTCTCAGGACTGAAGACCACAACAACAACAACATCACAGCAGTTCAGAGGTGTGCTGTTAGATTTGTTACTGGTAGGTTCAGTCAAGATGAGAGTATTACAGAAATTCTCCACGAATTCTAATGGGAATCCCTGGAGGGAAGAAGATGCTTTTTTAATGAAACATTACTGAGAAATTTGTGGAAAATCATTGTTCATACATAGCTGTACTGCCACTTCATTAAATGATCAGTTTTGTTCAGATTAGGACCATCTTCAGGTATACTGTGACTTCATAAATCAGATGCATGACATATCATAAATATTAATAAGTATCATGTGATCAACCAACACATTAAATCCAACTATAATACTGGAGTATATACAGCACACATGTGGCAAAGGGTATGGCAAGCAAATACCCATGTTATATTCTTGCAGTATTTGAGAATGAGAGCCCTTAGTGACTTACAACAAACTTTAAACATAATTTAAAACCTTCACAAATCTTTTTCTTGCCTGCATTCCCAACAAAATGACGAAATGAAGGAAGTTTCACACTAATTATATTTTCACAGCATCAGGCACAATGATATAATTTCTTGCTTCTTTAGTAATAACTCTATTTCCAATGTATTTTGCAAACAGTGTCCACATATACCACTGAAATGTATCTGCAAAATTACGTCATTGTATCTCACGTGGTTCAGGAGATATGATACTACCACAAGTGATGTGTGAAAAATTTGCTTTTGCTTAAAACGTATTGCAAATTACCATGTGATTTCAGATGCCTGAGACTACAGTCATGTGCGAGCAGCATTTGCATGATTGTCTGGGTGTGTGCATATGTCTCTCTAATGTTGACGAATGTCTTAACAGCTGAAAGCTATAATTGTGAAAGCCTTTTTGTTGTGCCTATCTGTGTCTCAGCATCTCCGCTGTATGGTGAGTAGCAACTTTCCTTCTCATAATATTGTTACCCTGACTATTCTCATCCAATGTTTGATAGTTAGAGCACTTAGCGATTTCCAGCAAACTTTAAACATAATTTCAAACCTTTTCTAAATTATTTCTCACTTACAAGCTTAACATCAAATATCTGACACATTACCTCACTTGCAAAGTAATCAGGCGTAGGAAGTTGTTTTATACAAGGCAATCTCATTCTTCAAAGAATCTGTGGTTTATTGGCAGTCACTATGTAAAAGAGATAACTGCACAGATCTTCCTGATTCACAACAACTGAAAGTCATGTACTGTGTCACTTTTAATTTGAATGTGTCTATCAGGGAGATTACACAGTTAGTCTACTGAAGGTATGTTCTAACCAACAATTCTTTATTGTAATTTATTAATATTCTCAACTGGATTTTGTATTGATACAATAACACAAAATTTCTGACTTATAGCAAATTTTAAATCGAAACTAAGTTTGTTGCTATGGACAACTCCCAGTCAAAAGATGCATATTTAATTAAAAATTAGTTGTAAATTATGTGTATTAGAGAAGATGTTTATTTTTGTTTTTAAATTAAATATGTTTTACTAGAAATATAAACAATGTCATTTATTAATATGTTCCAGTTTACTTAATTTAAGTGATATGTTGTGACACACATAAATAAATCAATAATACATAGACTGTAAATTTATTTGTTCGTGATAGTTTCAACAGAAATCATGGATATGGTTGCTGAAATAAGAAATGGGCTAACTAACTTCTGTATGGAACTACAGTTAATTTTTCGAACTGCTTGAACATATACTTAGTAAATACATATATGTGATTTCCACACACTACTAAAATACAGTTTTTTTTAGAATAAATGCATTCATTTAACTGTCGACTCATCTTGAAAAAATAACCCAATGAATGAAATTAATCACAACTTACCGGTAATTACATCACCAAAGTTGATAATTACTCCTACAACAACAGTACCTCAGCCTAAGTTACCATTTTCATGGACACTTAAGGATTTAAGGGCTTCCTTCTCCCTGTATTATTTTATGTTGATAAACTACACTAATCAGAAATAGTATACCAATATTTTTAACAGTACAAAAATTGGTAAGATTTTTTTGCATCCATACATTTTGAATCTGTCCATCAGCACAACACTAGTAAAACAGAAAAGAACATCATGTTCCTCTTTCAGGACAACCTCATCACTGTTTGGCTCCATGGAACATGCATAAATAAATAAAATAAATATAATTTATTATTTTCTTTGATGATACTACTTTGCTCAGTTTGGTAATACTACAGTCATTTGTAAAAGAATCTAAATATGCCTCTTGATTGATATAAAATGATATAATATTTACATATTGTTAGAAAGGTAACTGACCAATGCACCTACTTTGTGAAACACCAACAGTAAATTGTAACTATGTAAGGAAAGTGGCAGCATTACATAAATTACTTGAACAGCCTAGTGTTACTGTCTGCATCCCGCTCTCTAGGAAAGAGTTAAATCTGAGATATGCTAAGACAGATATTTCATTGACTCGTTAAAGAAATATCTCTAACAGGCATAATCAAAGGTGAGAGACTGGCAGGTACTTACAGATATCTGTTGAATTGCTGTTTTTTACTGACATACCTAACAATACCAAGTTTTAATCTCTCTCAATAACTCTCAGAATACTACAAATCACATTACCACTACTTTTCAGTGTTCTATCAGATTTGACCTAATTATATGCAGTATTGTGAAATATGTTGTAACATGAAAACAACTTACTATCCTTCAACTAAGTCCTCATATTTTCTTCCGATTTTTTTCATTTCACCAGGTGTTATTTTCTGATCTATATCCTCTAAAAAGTCACCACTCAGGACTCCAAAGATAGTGGAGAGTGTTTTAGCGACAGTGGACTTCCCACTTCCTACAACACCTGTAAATTTATAATTTTATATATCATTTTTCTTTGCACTCTGATATGAATGGTTAAATGAAAGTAAAGATCAAATATTTTGTGAATCTGTCGTGAATTAATTTTGCTAATGACAAAATAAGTTACTAAGCATCAATGTCCCAGATAGTAAAAATATGAGTGTGAATCAAATACAAACCAAAATTTTTGTTTTAGATGCCTTTTTGTACACAGAGAGCTGCACAATGTCTCATCATTGTTGCTTTCATTTCCAGTGGTTTTTCTCGAAAGGTAGAATGTTTCTTTAGTCAGAATCAAAATGTCACAGCATGAGCTGCGCAATGCATTATAATCACATTTCTCACAATAGAGGGTGTAAAAACATCAAAATTTTTGAAAAGACTTATGACGCAGTTAGGGAATAACACCCTGAAAAAGACTCAAGCGTATGCATGGTACAAACAGCTTTTACACGGATAGGAAACTGTTGAGGTGAGAAGCAATTGAGAATGCAGATCACCAGAGTCGCCTGAGGACCAATATGACTGAAGATGATGTTAGCATTGTTAACCAGCTACTTGAAGAGGAGCTAATAGCTGCTGAAATTGCTACTGAGGTTGCCATAAGCTATGGCAGTGCTCAGGCAATCATTACTGACAACCTTGGAGTCCAGAAAGGGCCTGTAATGTGAGTCCTCATCATCCCCTCGCAGAGCACAAATTTTATAGTCTTGAGGTGTGCAAACAGCTACTGATATACTACCAAACTGAAGATGAACATTTTTGGATGGGATCATGACCAGTGTTGGGATGTGGGTGCACCACTACACCCCAGAATTGAAAAAAAAAAAGCAGCATGGAATGGTGCAAAAAGGATGAATCTGCACCTGTAAAAGCCAAAAACTCTCTCTCTGTGGGGAAGGTTCTCGTAACAGTTTTTTTTTCTTTTTTTAAAAAAAGAAGTTTTTCTCATTAGTTTTCATCACAAACATCATATTGTGAACATTTCATACTACTGCCAACATTCACACCAGATTCAATGTGCATATCATCACAAAAGGCATGCATTTCCAATCCAGGATGTGATCATGCTTCATGATAATGCTCAGACCTGCACAGTTGTCTAAACTCAACAAAAGATTCAGGAACTGTTCTGGACTGCACTAGAACATCCTCCATATAGTCTGGGGTTATTATGCAGTGTTTTTCATTTGTTTGGATCACTAAAGAAAGCAGTTGGAGGATGCAGATTTGATGACAATGGCACTGTGAGAGTGTTGATGCACAGCTGGCTGCTGTCACATCCACATTCGTTTTATGAAAATAGGATCAGAAACCTGCCTATCCACTGGGAAAAACGTGTTTCCCATTCATGAGACTAAATAGAAAATTAAGTTTGAGTGTATGACTTTTTCTAAAGCTTAAATAAACTTATAAAAACAGTTCTGTTTTATATTCACTCTCGCAATTTGGTTACAATTGCATTGAAGATAAATTGAAATAGAAGGAAATATCAGAAGGGAATGAGTACATAAATACATGATGGGAAGTCAAATGACTAATATTTCCTTTCTCCAAAATCTACATATATCCAAATGTAAGAACAATTCCTTCATCAGGCAATACTAAAACTCAGTATTTGAAACCATCTCTTCTAGCTGTGTGGCAACTGCTGAAACAGAAATGAACTGCTTTCCTCCTGGTTAATAAAAACATCTTCTTTCTGCTTCTCATTTACCTGTTTCTTAATAGCTCTGCTTCTCACTGTCTTTGCATCACCTGTGGACTGTAGCTGGCACAGTGCTTATTACTCTACTTCATTTGACTTCGTATTCTCCTTGACACCACTCCGTTCACCTATGTATCCCTTTGCCTTCAATTGTGTCACTCCCTCTCAACCAGGGATCTCCTTTTCAGCCTTCCCCAATCTATCCCCCTACCTATCCTGATGGGCACATCTAACAATTTCAAAAGCTAGATATAGAATTTTGAGCCTTTACACAACTATATTAACAGTATAGCTACAAAAGCTTGGAATTTTATCTCCCACAACGTACATAATGATCAGCCCTCCCATCTCCTCAGAATTCCAGTTTCCTCAAGGAAATGTTCTTTTTAGCATGTATAACTTGAGGACAATGGTATATAATGTTATATCCATTGTCACTGGACATGACACTGCAGCAATTTAATTCTCCCTGACTGGGCCAACAATTTAAGATATGGATACATGAAAGGTAGATGTTATGATCAATTTAGTGCTCTCAGCATAAGACAATGCTAAAGGAGGTTTCAACATCAACAAATATCAGACAGGCCGTAAAAGCAGAAGGGGATACAAAAAAATACTGTGTTCAAGTTTGTCTACGTCAGACTTTTTTAATTTCACTACGACTTTTTCACAAGCCATATGAGGTGACAGTAGAGGAAAATTTTAAAAAATATGAAATATGTATTTTTAAAGGTGTTAATATAATGCACAGACCAAAAAACTTAAAGAGACACAATGAACTACCTTTTGACAAGACTAGCATATGTAAAATGAAAATAGGAGAAACATGTTGGTCATACAGGTAACATATTATGTCACTACCATCAGGATTCCAACAGATTAACCATGACAAATGGATTGCTGAGCTTCATGTCTCTCTCAAAAACGTTCATGAATTAGCATGACACTTCTGATTCAATAGACCCAATTAAGATTAAAGGCTGCTACCAATATCTAAAAACATAGACTTAATAGTCAAAAATATAAGCTGCTAGTAATATTTAAATAAGTAGATGTAATAGACAAAAATATATGCATTAATTATATAGATGTGGTTTGATAAGTCTGGTAAATTTCCATGAAAGAACGGAACACTTTCACTGCACATTCGTGATTGGTAAGCTTAATTATTCCAAGGATCATACAAAGAAGTTCAACAATGTACACTATATAGTTCATTGCTGAGAGAAGTTGGAATTGAGATCACCACAAAGGAAACCAGTGACAAAATCCATGATATTGTATGAAAGACTACTGAATAAAAATTGCTGAGACTGTAAGCATCTCATCTGCAGTTGAAAATGGAGGAAACTGAGTTTTGTGTTGTTATTAAACATTCTCATTTGAAGTGTTGGACTGCCGCACAAATTAAAACAGAACTGGATGATGTTCATGTGGACTCTGGATCATCACTGAAGACCATTTAATTTTGGGTTAATGAATTTAAACATAGTCATACAAGCTGAAGACGAAGCTTGCTCCATCCATCCACTTGAGGCCACCACAAAGGAACCCAGTCACAAAATCCTTGATATTCCAATGCAAGACCACTGAATAAAAATTTGTGACATTTCTGAGACTGTAGACATCTCATCTGAGTGACTGCATGATATCTTGCATGGATAATTGGCTATGAAGAAGCTGTGTGTGAGGTGTATGCCACAGTTGCTCAGTCAAGAAAAAGTGCATTCAGCACAACATCTCAACACAGTGTCTGGTGATGTTTATTGTATCTGCAGGACTTTTTGCTCTGATTTGTGACTAGCAATGTAACCTGGATCCCTCATTAAACTCTAGAGTCAAAATGGCAGTCGAAACAATGGACAAAGGCTGGTGAAAATGCACCTAAGAAGGCAAAGACCATTTTGTCAGTTGGTAAGATGATGGCCACTGTTTTTTGGGATTCCCAAGAAATAATTGTCATAGAGTACTTGGAAAAGGGCAGAACCATAACTGGGCCCTATTATGTTTCATTCTTGGATTATCTGAAACTTGCGTTGGCTGAGAAAAGACCAAGGTTGGCAAGCAAAAATGTGCACTTTTACCAGGATAATGAAATATCCCACACATCAGCAATAACAATGGCAAAAGTTAATGAACTGGTCTGTCAACTGGTTCTTTATCTACCCTATTCACCAGACTTAGCCCTGAGTGACTTCTTCCTGTCCCCTGACTTGAAACTTTGACTTGCAGGCAAGAAATTTTCATCAAATGAGGAAGTGATAGTTGCAGTCAATGAGTATTTTCCTGAATTTGACAGAACCTATTATTAGCATGTGATGAAAAAGCTGAAGGATTGCTGGAGCAAGAGTACATCCCTTAAAGGAGACATATGTCGAGAAGTAAGGTGAGTTGTTTGTGAAACGAACATTTTCTTCTTGCTTTTATACCAGACTTATAAAACCACTCTCATAATAATATGCTGTTCATCATATATTTTATTTTTGTTAGTAGAGTACCAGAGTCTCACACCTGTGTACTTTATTCCTTTCTGAGCCAACATGAAACCACTACATTATAATTTGTTTTCCATTTCCTTTCCTTTCCTGTATTTGTGAATAATACCACAAGTTTAGGCATCAATGGATAACTGCCAACAAGTTTCTCTGAAGAATTAATGAAAAAAATTGGTCTAACTGCTTAACACAGTTTACATAACTCTAATTGCTTTCTTTCGTGTTCACAAATACCTTTTGTCTAACTGGAGAGTTAGTATTCTAACTGAAGTGCTACTCATTTAAAGACCCTACTGAGATGCTACAAACAATAATTAGAAAAAAATTGCCTTTGTACACACATAGTACTTTTGCCTTTTATCAAAGACCCACATTACAACTAAACAATAGTAAGAATGTATAATTAAAACTGAAGAGAAGGTATTGCATACACTGACCAATCACATATATTCGCAGTGGAGGCAAGCTTTTCAAAGCACTCTGCATCGAACCAAAATTCCAAGGTTTCATCTTGAATTCATCATAGGCTTCTTGAGATGACATGTAATGTACCTGAAAATACAGCAAAATATTCAGTCTGCCTGAACTCAGGACTGAATAATAACATTTACATTTTCTGAAATACGAGAGAAGTTTGGCTGTGTACTGTGATAATATGCAGCCTGGCACTCTGTACGGCAAGGTTCCAGCTTAGCCCTGACTTGCAAAAGTTGAGACCTTACTAAAGCCACAGGGAATAAACAGAAGCAGTTTACAAGAATTGTGCTTCACATTGACATGGATGTCCCATTTAAAGATTTGCCAAAAGCTGGGGGTGCCACCACATTCCTGAAGACATGAGACAACTCAGCAGGTGGCTAAAGGCCTCCCCACAACAAACAAGCAGACCTGATGTTAAGCTGCAGCTTTTATGGTGGCTCATGAATACAGAGAAAGGGGGTGGATACATTCACAGCCATTGCTCAAGAAACTCTGGCTAGAAAGCATCTAGGGAACTTGCAGTAGCAGTGGCTGGAGCAATAACTTGAGATGACATGGAATCACAATGGGAATGCCACCTGAATTCATGTGTTCCATGTCAGCCTCCATCCAGTGATTTTTCAAAGTGAGGTTGAAAAGGATGGCACCCTGCAACCAATACTAACAAGGTGGAGTTACCCAGTGGTGATCATTTATTGGGGATAATAAAAATTGAGGCCACCAATTGCAAGATTATACAACATGACATTTAGTGCCCTAGAAGGCAGGAATGTGGGAAGAGAAAGACAACACACATGCTGGAGCAATGATTAACTGCTGACATAAGAAGCCACATGAGTGTCAAGAGACATCAAGCAGCCGTTTCAGTCAGGACAGTAGTGCAGCATTGGCCAACAGGTAGCAGCTTTGCCTGAAGACTGATTAAGGAGGAGCAGAGGAAAAGCACATAGGTTAAGCTATTCCAAGCTTTGAACATAAAGCTGGGATTTGGTGAGGATATGGAGATAAATGCCATCAGCTGTCAATCAATGGCCATGTGATACAACACTGGCTTCCATAGTAACTTCATGGCAGCCACCATCACTTTCATGCACTGTCAATACCATCATATGCTGAAATAAAATGGTTGCCCACCTCACATTGCACTCCCAATTACTGCCGTATTTCTACGTACAGTGAAATCAACCCTGGAAAATTTTGTATTTATAATTTATGCATATAAAAATGCAATTATTGTTATTCCATTTACCTGTTTTAATAATTTTAATTCACTATGTTTTAGAACTTCATGCATGGGGAGAATTCCATTTGCGTATTACTACCTTAACATATTTTTGGCTCCCAGTATGGTGCCATTTCAATCCATCTGCATACTACTAAACATTTACTACATTTTTGGCACCTAGTATGGAGTCAAGTCATTCCATTCCACTTTTTTACTGCTTCATTTATTTACTGTAGCATACACAGCCTTATGATTGATGTAAAACTGTCCACAGAGATTTTTTGCCAATAGATCTTGGCAGCAGAAGTGCAACCATTGACACACAGTGGAATTCATGGATGGTTCGAACTTGCACATAGCAGAGACAGGTCGACTATGTTCCTGTCTCTTGTTTCACTACATGTGCTATAGACTTAAATCCATTGTCAGAAATATTGATCCCAGGGTTTTGAAACATATATTGTGTTTTAACATTATGAATTACCTTGAAGAGAACAGCCTATTGACACACAGTCAACACAGATTTAGAAAACATTGTTCTTGTGAAACACAACTAGCTCTTTACTCACATAAAGTGTTGAGTGTTACTGATAAGTGATGTCAAATTGATTCTGTATTTCTAGATTTCCAGAATGCTTTTGACACTGTACCTCAAAAGAAGCTTGTAATCAAATTGCATGCTTATGGCATATCATCTCAGTTATTAGTCTGGATTCATGATTTTCTGTCAGAGGAGTCACAGTGTGTAGTAACTGATAGAAGTCATTGAGTAAAGCAAAATGATTTCTGCTGTTCCTCATGGTAATGTCATAGGCCCTCTGCTGTTCCTTTTCTATATAAACAATTCTGGAGATAATCTGATCACCATCGTAGACTGTTTGCAGATGATGCTGCTATTTATTGTCTGCTAAAGTCATCAGAAGATCAAAACAAATTGCAAAATGATTTAGAGAAGATATCTGTGTGGTGCAAATATTGGCAATTGACCCTAAATAACGAAAAGTGTGAGGTCATCCTCACGAGTGCTAAAAGGAACCCCTTAAAGTTTGGTTACATATAAATCAGTCAAATTTGAAGGACATAAATTCAACTGAATACCTAGGAATTACAATTACAAACAACTTAAACTGGAAAGAATACTACAAAAAATTTATTGACAGAACACTTACAAGATGCAACAGATCTACTAAAAAGACTACCAACACTATGCTTGTCTGTTCTCTTTTGGACCAGTGCTGCATGGTGTAGGGTCCTTACCAGAGACAATTAACAGAGTATATTGAGAAGGTTCAAAGACTAGCAGCACACTTTGTATTATCAAGAAATAGAGGAGAGAGTGTCATGGACTTGATGCAGGATTTGAGGTTGACATCACTAAAATAAAACAGTTTCTCATTGCGGTGAGATCTTCTCATGAAATTTCAATCACCAACTTCCTCCTCCAAATGCAAAAATATTTGTTGATTCCAACTTACATAGAGAGAAATGATCATCATAATCAAATAAGGGAAATCAAAGTTCACACAGAAAGAAATAGTGTTGATTTTTTTCGCATGCTGTTCAAGAATGGGATAATAGAGAACTATTGTGAGGTTGGTTTGATGAACCCTATGTCAGGCACTTAAAGTCTGATTTTCAGAAAATCCATGTAGGTATAGGTGAAGTTGTGATCTAGGCAGAAACTACTGCTATCAATAAATTTAACTTGTTTTTAATTTTTACATACATGACAATGCCTCCTATCTCAGTTTTTTTCCGTATAGAAAAGGGCTGCTAATTTATAGTCCTCTGTGTTTAACATGAGGATTCCTGTATTTGTATGGTGATCAGACAGACAAAATACGTCAACTTTCCTTAGTATGTTACGAGATAAGAAGTTTGCTAGCTTCGTTTTTAGTCCTCTGATGCACAATGGTCAAGTCATTCAAACAAGTTTCCTTTGTATCTAAAGCTTTATTTATCTGGTTCTCTCTTATAGCAGTCTGTTCGAATGAAGTATTTAACCGAAAATGTTTCTTCTTAACAACTGCAATCACAAGGATTCTACCAATGGTGATGGTGCTCAACTTATTCGTCAGAGGAGCAATGATGGAAACAAAAGAAAGGATCATGAGCAGTATTAATATTCAGGGTGAAGGGATATCAATGATACAATTTTGTAGTGACACTGCTATCCTCAGTGAAAGTGCAAAAGACTTGCATGACCCAATGAATCCAATGAACAATCTAACAAACACACAAAAATCAACGGAAAGTAAACAAAAAATATTAATGAGGGGTAGCAGAAATGAGATTAGCAATAAACTTAACATCAAAAGTAGGAACTACACAGTAGATCAGGTGAAGGAATATTGCTTAATTTGAGTATGATATGTCAGAGAATGTACATCTGATACATAGCTCTGTACGTCAGTGAAGCATGAATGGTGAAAAAAAAACCTGAGAAGAAGTAAAAACTTTGAGGTTCGCCGATGACATTGTAATTCTGTCAGAGACAGCAAAGGACTTGGAAGAGCAGTTGAATGGAATGGACAGTGTCTTGAAAGGAGGATATAAGATGAACATCAACAAAAGCAAAACGAGGATAATGGAATGTAGTCAAATTAAATCGGGTGATGCTGAGGGGATTAGATTAGGAAATGAGACACTTAAAGTAGTAAAGGAGTTTTGCTATTTGGGGAGTAAAATAACTGATGATGGTCGAAGTAGAGAGGATATAAAATGTAGACTGGCAATGGCAAGGAAATCGTTTCTGAAGAAGAGAAATTTGTTAACATCGGGTATAGATTTAAGTGTCAGGAAGTCGTTTCTGAAAGTATTTGTATGGAGTGTAGCCATGTATGGAAGTGAAACATGGACGATAACCAGTTTGGACAAGAAGAGAATAGAAGCTTTCGAAATGTGGTGCTACAGAAGAATGCTGAAGATAAGGTGGGTAGATCACGTAACTAATGAGGAGGTATTGAATAGGATTGGGGAGAAGAGAAGTTTGTGGCACAACTTGACTAGAAGAAGGGATCGGTTGGTAGGACATGTTTTGAGGCATCAAGGGATCACAAATTTAGCATTGGAGGGCAGCGTGGAGGGTAAAAATAGTAGAGGGAGACCAAGAGATCAATACACTAAGCAGATTCAGAAGGATGTAGGTTGCAGTAGGTACTGGGAGATGAAGAAGCTTGCACAGGATAGAGTAGCATGGAGAGCTGCATCAAACCAGTCTCAGGACTGAAGACCACAACAACAACAACAACAACATCCA